>NC_090274.1:25895539-26195539 GCF_040414725.1 Anabrus simplex | reverse complement strand
AAATTACCATAAAAAATATGGTTGCAATAGTTGGTTTAGGAAGGACATTACGTCAAGAACTGAAAAAAAAAAAAAAACCACTGAGAACCGTACAAGTAGTGAGTGAGATTAAAACCAATCTTAAGAGACAACTGGCGCGCAACCGTCTTAACATCAGTGAGGCCAAGGCTTCGCCACCATCTGCAAAGAACGGAAGTATGTCGCAAACAGGAACACTGGAGAGAGTCCAGCGGCGCCCATAGCAGTGTGCTTGGCTACAGGGCTTGCTCCCCCAAGCCAGACACCAGCCAGGGACAGACAAAAATTATTATTATTATTATTATTATTATTATTATTATTATTATTATTATTATTATTATTATTATTATTATTATTATGCGTGCATGGTCCCTTTCGGAACACACGAAGCTTTATTTATGATTTCGTTTACGGAGGATACAGGATGCTTTCATCTGTTCACTAAAGATGCTCTTCCTTTCTTCCGTCCAATTGGTACTTGCTCTTTTTTGGTACTTCATTCCCTGAAGTAACTTCCCACTTGTCAATTTTCTTTCTATACATATTTCGATTCAAAATTTCTTCAGGTTGGATTTGTGCGTTTTCATGTCCACTTTTGTTTGTTGCGTCCAAGGGAAATTCTTCAGTTTATCAACTCTTTCAAGAATTTAGTGGGTTAGTCTGGTTTCTTGAAGCTTCTTAACATGCCCATAACATTTTAGCCTTCCCTTCCTGAGGTCTGCAGCAATATTAGATAATTTTTCTGTTGATTTCCGAGATTGGAGGCGGTAAGCTTCTTCCGTGTGTCTTGGTCCCAAAATCTTCCTCATGATTTTTCACTCTTCTTTTAGGATATTTTCGAGCTCGCCCTTTTTAATGAAGCGTTAGAGTTTCCCCTGCATATAAAGCCTGAGGTTTGATTACAGCATTGTAATGCTCAATCTTAACGTGGAGATACTTTTTTGTAGATTATTATTATTATTATTATTATTATTATTATTATTATTATTATTATTATTATTATTATTATGGATTGAGATTAAGATGATTTTTATTTACACCGCACTACGACAGGTTTTCGGCGATGATGGAATAGAAAAGGCTAGGAGTGAGTAGAAAGCGGCTGTGGCTTTAGCTAAGAAACATCCCACCTTCAGGGATGCCAGTGGTGGAGTTTAAGCCCGTTACCTCCCGAATGCAGGTTTGCAGCTATGTGGCCCGTACTACGCTGATAACTCGCTTGGTAGTCCGAATCCTAAAAGACGGGGGCAACAGAAAGAAATAGAGACAGTACAGGAGGGTGGTGGTAGTGGTGATTATTGTTTTAAGAGAAAGTGCAAGTAGGTACCCGTCCTCAGAGAGAAAAAAATGGAAGGGATCGAACAGTTCAGAAAATGAAAATATCCGCCAAAAGAAAGACAAAGGCTACAAGGGGCGTGAAAATGAAAGACTCCCTAAGCCTCGAGCGATCTAATACCGTCGGGGTCAGAAAAGAACAAGAGTTGACCAAGGGAGGTCAGATAGGATAGATGAAAGTGAGGAGCCTGACACAAGTAATTGGAAGCAATATCAGGACTCAACTGAGGGCCCCGTAGTCGTCAATCCCAAGTTAAGAGCCCCTTTTAGTCGCCTCTTACGTCGGGCAAGGGATACCGTGTGTGTTATTCTACCGTCCCCACCCACAGGAGAAAGAGCGGAGGGCAGAATGATGGGCAAAACGCTAGGAAAGAGAAATCGATCGACCATTGTTCCCGTTAATCAGCAAACACTCTACTTTGTTACCTCCAGTTTCGATAGAGAAGTAATATGTTGAAAAGAAGAATGAATTTTTTAAGTGTTTAAAAATACACGAACAAGAGTTACAGAATTAAAACTATTTAGTTCAATTTGTAATTTCGAATAAGACGAAGATTGTCGAACTTGTGCTGACGAAGGGTTTCAAGACCCTGTCGATGAAGGGATCATATTTGTATGTTGCGCGAAAAATAAGTCACTTACGGGGAGGGGGCATGTTTTGAACCCCAAGGAACCCTGGTTTAGACAACCATGAAGTTACTAAATAATAATAATAATAATAATAATAATAATAATAATAATAATAATAATAATAATGATGATTGTTTTTACGTCCCACCAACTATTTTTATGGTTTTCGGGGACGCCGATGTGCCGGAATTTAGTCCCGAAGGAGTTCTTTCACGTGCCAGTATATCTACTGACACGAGGCTGACGTATTTGAGCCCCCTTCAAATACCACCGGACTAACCCAGGATCGAACCTGCCAAGTTGGAGTCGGAAGGCCAGCGTCTCAACCGTCTGAGCCACTCAGCCCGACAGTTCCTAAAGAAAATGTCAGTGTCGTGATTGAGTGCTTCCGAATTGGCTCCACAATGGATATGTCTACCACTGCTGTATACTCGGTCTGCAGCGACGCTACGTCCAACACTCTGCGACCACACTCTTTGCGCCCTGAACGCTTGACCAGTGAATCACTGTACAGCGGTCAATAAAAGTAGCAGTTCCGGTCTCATGTATTTAACATGAAGTTCAACCTCGCGTGCTGTCGAACAATTCGCCACGTGGGGAGAAACAAGCCTGTCTATACAACATGCCCCAAAATTCACCTCCAACACCTTCATGATGTTAAAAAATCAAAAATATAGCACTTTATGGTATTTTTCTTCTTTCGTTTTCATAAAATTTGTTAGTTGGATTTATTTACTTTGCTATGGTGTAATTTATGTTGTAATAATTTCTTCTTTCTTTCTTAATCTGCTTACCCTCCAGGGTCGGTTTTTCCCTCGGACTCAGCGAGGGATCCAACCTCTACCGCCAGTGTCCTGGAGCTTCAGACATTGGGTCGTGAGGTACCACTGGGGAGGATGACCAGTACCTCTCCCAGGCGGCTTCACCTGCTATGCTGAACAGGGGCCTTGCAGGGGGGGGGGATGGGAAGATTGGAAGGGATAGACAAGGAAGAGGGAAGGAAGCAGCCGTGGCCTTAAGTTAGGTACCATCCCGTCATTTGCCTGGAGAAGTGGGAAACCACGGAAAACCATTTCCAAGATGGCTGAGGTGGGAATCGAACCCACCTCTACTCAGTTAACCTCCCGAGACTGAGTACCACTTTTCAAATTTCGTGGCAAAGCCGGGAATCGAACCCGGGCCTCCGGAGGGTGGCAGCTAATCACACTAACCACTACACCATAGAGACGGATATAATAATGTCATTGTTTTAATACTCGTAAGCATTGAAATTGCAAAGTTTTTAATAATAATAATAATAATAATAATAATAATAATTAGAAGAAGGAGGAGGACGACGTAGGAGGGATGGATGCCAGATATATAATTACATAATTCCCAGGTGGTGCAGCTGGTTTCAGACACACTCCCAATGGTCGTGAGTTGCATGTACTTTTTAAACCATATACCAGCCCTTCTGTCAATCAGGAATTTCCGGCAGTACCGCGAATCAAGGATCTATGTACTGTGTGTAGCCTATATAACTACGACAAGAGACAGTGTGGTTCTGAAAGTTATCCCCTTTGTCTTACTAAGATTCAAATGAGGCCAGAAACGCGCATTAACAGAATGCGTGAAAAACAAATCATAACAAGATATATATTATACAATATGCTTTACGTCGCACCGACACAGATAGGTCTTGCGGCGATGACAGGACAGGAAATGGCTAGGAGTGGGAAGGAAGCGGACGTGACCTTAATTAAGGTACAGCCCCAGCATTTGCCTGGTGTGAAAATGGGCAACCACGGAAAACCATCTTCTGGTTTGCCAACAGTGCGGTTCGAACCCACTATCTCTCCAATACAAGCTCACAGTGCGCAACCCTAACCGCGCGGCGAACTCGCTCGGTAACAAGTTACTGCGTATGTATTTTAAAATCTATATCTTGAGAAATGGCATTCGGAGCTCAACTTGTGTGTCTGGATGTTATGAAAGGTGCTACCTATACGATCAGTTGTGCTGCAATAGTACTTTACGGACCTGTGAGAAAAGCAACGGAAAACTCCTCATCCTGCCCAAAACGCCTCGTTATAATGCAGCCATCCATATAACATTTGGCGGTGATATTTGATGATCTAACCAGCCTTCGGATTGAAGAAATTCATCCTAAGGATATTAATAGGTGTATGCATTAGTCTTTTCGGTTTTCAGTAAGAGATGGCGCCAGCGAACAGTACGCAGCCTATGAATATGACACATACGTCAGTTTGTCCGTCTGACATCAACCTACCAACACACACAAGTTGAGTTCGCCAAACACTAGCGTCTGTGTTGTATCGTTCAGTCATCATGTCGACGTTTGTGCCTGAAAAACAACATCTGCGACACGCATTGCTTTTCTCATCTATATATTAAAAAAAATTGATGAAAACTAAAGTCAGTCAGTCCGGCCATTCTATCCGGTCGATTTCCTTCATTTTTGTTTCAACTAAAAGGTATTTATGCACAGATTTGTCATCAGGTACTATAAATCACTGAACTTCCGCCTCCCTCAAATTATTTGATTTTATCAATTTTTTGTGTCTTTGAAGCAATCATATCTTTGGTTCTAATTGACGTACGCAGTGTGTTTTGGTCTAAAAACGCTCAGTGGATCAAGCGCTTTCTTTTGAGGTAACAACTACTTAAATTGGTAGATTCTGAGAAAAGTTATGAGTACATTTGTCTCCATGACGAAGATCTTTGAAGGACTTTTTAATAGTTCGGCGCGTAGTGTTGTTCCAAGGAACGTTTAATTCAATTTCTTTGTGTGATGTATTTTCAAGTGTTTTGTTGACATAATATTACAGTCTATTACCACAGCACATCATGTGCTTTATTTCATTAAGTCGGAACTTTGCAAATAGATCCGTGAGGAGGGTAATGAACACCACCATACATTGTACATTGCGGGCGGAGCCAGCGGGAAACTGCTAGTTTAATGAAAAGAAAAAGGCTATGAAAAGTCATCGTTTGCGTAGAAACATATGGTAAATACGCTCCATCGATTAGAACATGTGAGACATGGGTTCGACAATTTAAACGTAGTGATTTCAATGTGAAACACAGTGCGCGCTGTGGTAGGCCACAAAACTGCGAAGACGAGCAATTGCAGGCGTTACTGGATGATGACCCAACTCAAACAAAGCTATCGCTAACAAATGATTAATTTAAATCACGCACTGATCGAAAGACGGGAGACATGGCAAAGTGATTTTGTTTCACGACAATGCGCCGTCTCGCACGACAAAACCAGTGAAAGACACCTTGAAACCGCTCGGATGTGACATCCTTCCGCACCCGCCGTACTGCCCCGACCTGGCGCCATCTGACTATCACCTCTTCGCATCAATGAGACACGCGCTCGCAGAGCAGCACTTCAGCAATTTCGATGAAGTTGGAAAATGGCTCGACGAATGGTTTGCCGCGAGAGACAAACAGTTTTTCTAGCATCGTATTCGTAATTTACCTGAAAGATGGGTGAAGTGTGTAGAAGCCGATGGCCAATATTTTGAATAAATAAAAAAAATGAATTTCCCTTGAAAATTACGAGTTTTCTTTACCACAAAAGCGGCAAAAACTTATGCATACGCCTGGTAAAGATGCAGTAAAGGGACTGGAACTCACTGTAGGTATGCAGTAATACTTTTCATTACGGTACTAATACTGACAGAGGACGATGTCGCTGTAGGAAGGAGGCTTTTAGGAAGACGCAGGCTACAATGGTTTGGACATATTATGAGGACGGACAGAATGAGAACAGCAAGGAATTACTTTGACAGAGAAGTGAAAGGGGAGAGGTCAGTGGGGAGGCCAAGGAATCGACGGATAGACACAGTGAAATCGGAGGTCGGTAAGAGGAATGCCAAGTAGGAGGACATAGAGGAACATAACTTTGGAACAGGAACAGAACAGGAACTTTGACAGGAAGAAGTGGCGAGCACTTATACACAACACCCGGGAAACTGGAGCTTGAAAATATGATCACGATGAAGATGATGGCAGTAACCTCATCAAGCACATTCATACTTCGAAACAATACACGAAAATTTAAGTAGCAAGTCCTTCAGATAAATAAAACAGTGCAAAACACGCAGACAAATGTAATTATATGTAACTTGTAATGTTCATAAAACAAAACCATTTTGATGTTATTCTTTAATATTTCAATTTCACATTATTTGTATAGTCGCTCAAAAAAATAGTGCACGGTATAGTATGCTCCTCGCAATTAACATCTTATTACAGGCTAGAATGATAAACCTAAGTGGGATTCAACATACTGTAAAAACATCACATTCTCCGACTCGACAGAAGCTTGTCACCACCAACACCATAAAAACGCACGGAGTAAAAGTATAGTGGTCTTTTATAATGCAGTTTCTTTAAAAGAGACAAAAGCGTTTCAAGTGACAAACACAGAACTTTCACCGAAGTTAATAGAAAGGTGAGTTCATGGCTATAACATGTGAAACCAGTAAAACTGGACGGATATTTACAGGTCATTCGCCGCCGATCTGCATAGGTAATTAAGATGTACTGTGAAGCCCACAGAGTAAGGGAGGCAGATAATTATATGGTGCTCGGCCCCCGCCCTTAAATGCTAACGGACCTGCAAGTTCATTTACAGGGTGTTTATCACGCACTCATTCTTCGGTTACGGTACTCGCCTGTTCTATTTCTTGACCTGCACCTGTCTCTCAGAGCGAAATGTAGCTACCACCAAATTCTCAGTCTCCTTTACGGCTATGAAATGAAATGGCGTATGGCTTTCAGTGCCGGGAAATCCCAGAGCGGGTTCGGCTCGCCAGATGCAGGTCTTTTGATTAGACTCCCATAGGCGACCTGCGCGTCGTGATGAGAATGAAATGATGATGAAGACAACACATACACACATACACCCAGCCCCCGTGCCAGGGAAATTAACCAGTAATGTTTAAAATTCCCGACCCTGCCGGGAATCGAACCCGGGACCCCTGTGACCAAAGGCCAGCATGCTAACCATTTAGCCATGGAACCAGGCCTTTACGGCTATGATCATACAGAAGCTCCTGCAGTGCATCCGCTGCAATAGCAAATTATGGACCGGCGAGGAAGGCAATGGTAAACTATCTCACTCCTCATCATGCCTTGTACGCCTCATTACAGCAGCTCCGTCAGTCTGTTCGTGATGCTTTCTTTTTTTTTTTTTTTTTTTTTTTTTTTTGAGGATCCAACCAGCCTCTGGACTGAATATCTAATTCTTTTTTCTTCTTCTATCGCTTTTCCCACGTCTTGTGGGGGTCGCGGGTGCAAACTGTGTCGCACATGTGGGATTTGACCCTGTTTTATGGCCAAATGCCCTTCCTGACGCCAACCCTATATGGAGGGATGTAATCACTATTGCGTGTTTCTGTGGCGTGTTGTCAGAATATGAAGAGGAGAGTATTGGAACAAACACAAATACCCAGTTTCCGAGCAAGAAGTCCCCCGGCCGGGAATCGAACCCGGGAGCCTCCGAACGGTTCAGCCAAAGAATCGGATGGGCTGAAGATCTAACTTTTATTTTTATTTTTTAGAAGTTGCTTTACATCGCACCAACACAAATAGGTCTTATGGCGACGATGGGATAGGAAAGGCCTAGGAGTGGGCCGTGACCTTAATTAAGATACATGGTGTGAAAATGGGAAACTACGGAAAACCATCTACAGGGCTGTGGGGTTCGAAACTACTCACAGCTGCGCACGGCTAAGTCACTCGGGGAAGATCTCAATAGACTGTGAGACTTTCAGATTTTCGTTTTTGCACATGAAGCATTTTTACAATCGGTATACTCTAGAAATGTTCGTATTCACTCAGGAAGAATCATGTCCGATTTCGACGAGTTACACAGTATGATAAAATAAACAAATGTATCCACAATTCTTCTTCTTCCGTTTCTTTTTCGTTCTGGCATTAAAAAAAAAAAATTATTGGGATCTGCTCTTGATGTGGATTTGGCTCAGTTTTACAGATGGATGCGCTTCCTGACGCCTATCCTATGTGGAGAGGTGTAATCACTATCACGTGATTATATGGTTTAAATCCCAGACCCGACTGAGAATAGAAGCCGGGGGTCTCTGAACCGAAAGCCAGTGCGCTGACAACTCAGCCAAGGAGCCAAACACGACTTAAGTACGGCAAAAGAGCATAAATATAAAAGAAATCAAAACACACAGGTATTCAAAATTAAACTCCTTGGGCCACAGTCTGCAAATATGTCGGCTGTATCAGAATAACACAGTTAAAAAATGTGTAAATGTATTCTGAAGACATTTGAAGCATGTCATTACAGCAAAGAAGCAATAGATGTTTGAATGTGCTATTCTAACGAACTTACATTTAAAAAAAAAATCAAGTGCATGCAGGTGCGATAATGCGGAAGTGATAATACTGTGGCGATAGGCAGCTGTTGATTGGTCGATACGGGATTAGTCACTGGAGCCATGAGCTAAATAGCCATAGAAAAATGTTGTCGAGTTAATACGCAAAGGTTTGTCTCACCCTTGCCATAGCAGTGGCGGCCACCTTGGTGGGAAGTCAGCGACACACACAAATATTTAGGGAACACTTCTAGGTTTTTAGAGCGAATTTCACTACAAATTATCCTAAACGCTGCTAATCACTTCCCTAACATAACAGAACGACTTACGTGGATTGGTCAGATATTAAATGTATTTATTTATTTATTTATTTATTTATTTATTTATTTATTTATTTATTTATTTATTTATTTATTTATTTATTTATTTTTACAATTTGCTGTACGTGACAGAACACAGATGGGTTTTACGGCGACGATGGGATAGGAAAGGGCTAGGAGTGGGAAGGAAGCGGTCGTGACCTTAATAAAGATACAGCCCCAGCATTTGCCTGGTGTGAAAATGAAAAACCACAGAAAACCATCTTCAGTGCTGCCGAAAGTGGGGTTCGAACCCGCTGTCTGCCGAATGCAAGCTCACCACTGCGCGACTCTAAATGTAAGTAAATTTCGAGGAGTGGCTAAACAGTGATCGATGTCTGTTAATACTAGGATTACGACTTTGATACTACATCTTCCTGTTCAGTTGAAAATGCGTATGGTTAAAGTAATTACGATAAAATATAAACAACCTCCGAAAACGTAAAAGAACCTTCGTTTATCAATATAATAAATATAATTACTAATAAATGGAGGTCGACGTGTAGCGATGTAATTAATGAGGCACTCGAAAGACATAAAACTTGGTACCGGAGTACCTCATACCTTACTAGTGCCTAGGAAAATTGAACATTCTCAAAATGATCTTGGGGGCCAAGCTGGTAGGTAACGAAATTGGGGCTCAGAAACAAAACGGCGTAACAAGTGGGGAAACTCATTTTCCAAAGCGATGATCAATCATTTCTGTGGGATTAAGAGTTTCCTGAAAGTTACTTTAAAATGTTAAAGATTTTGACCACTAAACCCGATAAAGTTTGAGAAAAATGTATGAGATATTAGGAGGTAGGGATATGTAAATTAACTGATCAATAAAAGAAAAGTAGTAATCCAATCGGGGCATACCATGAATACAGCACGCAGTAAATTATCATTAATCTGTATTAACTGGTGAGGGGGGGTCCTTCGGATCAATAGATGTCAGGATTAATTAAAATAAACTTAATCCACGCGCGTGGACAGCTTATTGGCCGGCAGCGAAATATTTAAGTTCATACATTCTCGAAACACAAGGATAGGGGTAGCCGCTGTCCGAAGGGATGATGCTTAGAATCCTACAGAATATGTTCCTCCCATTTCAAAGATTTGAAAGAAAGCGACGACATCAAAGCTACGAGCTTAAGAATAAAACACAGGTAATATAATTGTTAAATTTATCTACAGAAAAAATAATGTATTTACATATCTTACTGAATGTATCTTGAACCTTGTGCATACTTTGCAGACGTCGTACAGTACAATAGCAACAAAACAGTCTTCATCATGCTCACAGATCAGAAAGTTGTCTATAATAATGACAAAAACAATATTACCTACTTTGATATCAGTGCAATTTAATTAGGATCTAGTAATTTCTTTCACAGCATCAAACATGCAACATAGCGTTTCACCAGATAAATATCTCAACTTTCCAAAGCGCTATCGTTCGTCTCCTTCGCACTATATTCGCCAGCAACACCAGAGAGCCAATTTACTGCACGTGTTAAACAAAGGTCTCGGAATTCTTGGCATGTTAAATACATCAACAGTATTGACTGGCCACTTCACTAGCCCCGAGAACAGTGACTCACACTGCCCTGTAAACACAGAACACAAGCGAAAATATCTCCCCCATCAGACGTAACAGATCACGCTAGCCTTCTAGATCCTCTAGTGTGAAGCCAAAGCCGAACAGGAGAAAATCTACTAGAATTGACCGTGATAAAGAGCCTTCTCTAGTGTAGAGCCAAAGGCGAATAAGGGAAAATCTACTAGAATTGACCGTGATAAAGAGCCTTCTCTAGTGAAGAGCCAAAGGCGAATAAGGGAAAATCTACTAGAATTGACCGTGATAAAGAGCCTTCTCTAGTGTGGAGCCAAGGGTGAACAGGGGAAAATCTACTAGAACGACCGTGATAAAGAGCCTTCTCTAGTGTAGAGCCAAAGGCGAATAAGGGAAAATCTACTAGAATTGACCGTGATAAAGAGCCTTCTCTAGTGTAGAGCCAAAGGCGAATAAGGGAAAATCTACTAGAATTGACCGTGATAAAGAGCCTTCTCTAGTGAAGAGCCAAAGGCGAATAAGGGAAAATCTACTAGAATTGACCGTGATAAAGAGCCTTCTCTAGTGTGGAGCCAAAGGTGAACAGGGGAAAATCTACTAGAACTGACCGTGATAAAGAGCCTTCTCTAGTGTAGAGCCAAAGGCGAATAAGGGAAAATCTACTAGAATTGACCGTGATAAAGAGCCTTCTCTAGTGAAGAGCCAAAGGCGAATAAGGGAAAATCTACTAGAATTGACCGTGATAAAGAGCCTTCTCTAGTGTGGAGCCAAAGGCGAACAGGGAGAAATCTACTAGAACGACCGTGATAAAGAGCCTTCTCTAGTGTGGAGCCAAGGGTGAACAGAAGGAAATCTAGTGTATCTTAAAGTAATAGACAGCCTTCTAAATTGTCTAGCGCTGAGTCAAGTGCAAACAGTGAAAATCTAGTGGAAACGAATATGCTAACGATTCTTATACCAGCACGCTACGCTCGTCAAGGAATGGCCCTAAAAATCGCGTGTTCAGAGAGAAGGACGAGTTTAAACGTATGCTTATTCACCTGGGGCAAAGACTCTCAACATGGCGCTTAACCATCTCTGGCAAGTGCGTGCACAAACAAATGCATATTTCACTATTTTGTCCACGTGGGAGAGAAGTGGTTTTATTACTATTATTAGTTTCTATCCACTTTTACGGTTTTCTGTGACGCCAAGGCGCTGGAAATATTGTCCCACAGACTATTTTACCGAATGATCAGCGTAGCTGCCTTCAGTTCAGAGGACCTGGGTTTGATCCCCAGGGAGAGGGGGGAAATGTCAATTCCTCTGTTTCAGGTGGTGGTGGTGGTGATTATTGTTTTAAGAGGAAGTACAACTGGGCAACCATCCTCTATATAACACTAATCAGAGGGAAAAATGGAAGGTATCCGACACTTCGAAAAATGAAGATATCGGCCAAAGTAAGACAAGGGCCACGAAGGGCGTGAAAATGAAAGACTCCCTAGCCCTCGCAAACCTAATAGCGTCGGGGTCGGAAAAGAACAAGAGTTGACCAAGGGAGGTCGGATAGGATAGATGAAAGTGAGGAGCCTGTCACAAGTAAGTGGAAGCAATGCCAGGACTCAGCTGAGGGCCCCGTGGTCGCCAACCCACGCTCCAAAGTTCAGAGCCCCTGGGGCCTCTGTTTCAGGGACAGAGTATTTGTGTTCATTTTGATAAAATACCTCTCTATTTACATACAACACACCAAACCACCAAACAAAATAGTGAATACATCTCTCTACACAGGGTAAATCAACATGTAATACTTACCTAAGTAACTGGGAAAAGGGATGAGAACCTAAATGGTCAACGCCGTGACCTTCGGTTCTTAGAGTCCCAGGTTCGCTTCCTGGTCAGACCGAATAATTCCTCCAACTTAGGTCAGAAAGTCTGGGCCACTCAGTCCAGCTTCACCAGTTGGAAGATACGTGGTTTAAGTTTGTCTGTGCGTCACATTAAATACTGTAAGACAGGAAGGAGAAAAGACAACTACCGCCTGCCTTGATACTCACCGTAGAGCGAAGAACCGCAACCTCGTTAGGCATATTTATATAAGTTAATTGATTATAACATCTCTTTTGCCGCAACAACCACATAGAATCTTTCACTTTCAACCAACAGGACAAAACAAGAAGCAAGAACCTACCAAATGCTCCGTCTCAAAATATGGTCAGCCCCTCACAACATAAAACACGGCAAAGGATAATTAATTAATTAATTAATTAATTAAGAAATAAATAAATGGCGTATGGCTTTTAGTGCCGGGATGTGTCCGGGGACTTCGGCTCCCCAGGTGCAGGTCTTTTGACTTGACTCCCGTAGGCGACCTGCGCGTCGTAATGAGGATGAAATGATGAAGAAGACGACACATACACCCAGTCCCCGTGCCAGAGGAATTAACGAATTATGGTTAAAATTCCCGACCCTGCAGGGAATCGAACCCGGGACCCCTGTGACCAAAGGCCAGCACGCTAACCATTTAGCCATGGACCCGGACAATATGAACGCTACAAAGGGGCATAAAAGTAAACTATCATAGCAGCCCGCGACCTATCACTACGAAACAATGCTTTAACCTCATGCCCTTTAGGGCTTGAATGATTTGAAGGTTTCTTATTAGATGTTACTTATGACTTCTGCACCCAACTTCACTCTCATAAGTTAGGTGGTTCATGAGTTATCGTGACAAGTGAGTGATATTTAATTAGTATCGACTCGCCTCGAATTTGCAAGGGAGCAATTTTGAATTGATGGTAAAAATAATAAACATTATCGTATGACCTCAGCTACGTATGCAGACATTTCAATTTGACGCCATCTGGCTGTCTGCTCGTCAACTCCGACGTTCTGTTTTTTTTTCTTTTCCTTTTTACGTCGCACCGACACAGATAGGTCTTATGGCGACGATGGGACGGGAAAGGGCTAGGAGTGGGAAGGAAGCGGCCGTGGCCTTAATTAAGGTACAGCCCCAGCATTTGCCTGGTGTGAAAATGGGAAACCACGGAAAACCATTTTCAGTGCTGCCGACAGTGGGGTTCGAACCTACTACCTCCCGAATACTGGATACTGGCCGCACTTAAGAGACTTCAGCTATCGAGCTCGGTACGTTCTGTTTTACTCTAGGCCTACGTGTTATTAGATTTCCTTGTAAACGCCGGGATTTTTGTTTTCCCTCCTCATGCATGTACTGTGCGTAGCTGAGTGGAGCATTTTTCCGATGTTCTTCCAGTCATCTGCTTGTTAGCTCGCTCCTTTATCTCCGTTCCTGCCCTAACGACGGAAACCTCAAAAACCATTCATATAAATTACTCACCGGTACTATAAAGGGTATTGTTATCTTAATAGAATATAATTTTGGTAAGGATTACGTGCTATTACATGTAATAAATTTCATTATCGCTTCCGTATTGACTTGAATGTAAAGATAATTCTTTAAATGAATTACAAATAAATTTTTCCACCTATTCAATACAATGTTATTACCGTTTCAAATGGTTTATCTTTCACACTGTAATGTTTTAGACAAACCATTTGAAATGGTAATAACTTTGTACTGAATAGGTGGAACATTTTATTTGTAATTCATTTTATGAAGTATCTTTAAAGGATTACGTGGTTAATCTCAAAATACGCTTCTAATTTTAATTCTAATTTTTTACTCAAAACTATAACACCAAAAGAGATAAGGCAGGTCTATACATTGTCGCGGAACTATCAATGTTCGTTTTATTTTGCATGCCGTTTCATGCTCAACAATTCCTCCGCACATATTCGTTGACTGTTTAGGCAGCGTAAGCCGAGAAAGCGCTTGGATGGTCTTTTATTGTTTTGACTTCCTTCTCTACAATCGCCACTATTCGGGTCCCTTTTGTTGAGGGTTAAAGCTTCACGCACGTAAACCTTCCTCGATATACGCTCTATACAACAGTGAGAACCGCATTAAAATTATTTCGGTGATTTTCGACGTTTTAAACCAAATAAACACAGATGAAAACCTATCATCATCATCTGTTTACCCTCCAGGGTCGGCTTTTCCCACGGACACAGCGAGGGATCCCACCTCTACCGCCTCAAGGGCAGTGTCCTGGAGCTTCAGACTCTTGGTCGGGGATACAACTGGGGAGAATGACCAGTACCTCGCCCAGGCGGCCTCACCTGCTATGCTGAACAGGGGCCTTGTGGAAGGATGGGGAGATTGGAAGGGATAGACAAGGAAGAGGGAAGGAAGCGGCCGTGGCCTTATGTTAGGTACCATCCCGGCATTCGCCTGGAGGAGAAGTGCGAAACCACGGAAAACCACTTCCAGGATGGCTGAGGTGGGAATCGAACCCACCTCTACTCAGTTGACCTCCCGAGGCTGAGTGGACCCCGTTCCAGCCCTCATACCACTTTTCAAATTTCGTGGCAGAGCCGGGAATCGAACCCGGACCTCCGGGGGTGGCAGCTAATCACGCTAACCACTACACCACAGAGGCGGACAGATGAAAACCTATATGGTACTTTATTTTGTTTTTTTAATTTAATTTCGTGTGGCTATTTCTAGCCGAGTGCAGCCCTTGTAAGGCAGACCCTCCGATGAGGGTGGGCGGCATCTGCCATTTGTAGGTAACTGCGTGTTATTGTGGTGGAGGATAGTGTTATGTGTGGTGTGTGAGTTGCAGGGATGTTGGGGACATCACAAACACCCAGCCCCCGGGCCATTGGAATTAACCAATTAAGGTTAAAATCCCCGACCCGGCCGGGAATCGAACCCGGGACCCTCTGAACCGAAGGCCAGTACGCTGACCATTCAGCCAACGAGTCGGACACTTTATTTTGTAATACAGATTGATTGAATGTGTCTTATATTATCTGTAGAAGATTACCAGTTTAGCAGTACATGTATAGACAATAGGAATGCTAAACCTTGTCTTAAGTGTTATTTATCAAACGTGGTTATATTTCTCTCTTCTGTTGGTAAAGTAAAAAAATAAATGAATCATTGGTCTTCAAGGATGTTCAACATATTGGTCCACCTACAACATTATTTCCTACTTCACATCCACTGTGTTGTGCCCTAACTTGCCGCTGTTCACCCATCAAAGTTGCGTCACAATGATTCAGCCAGAACGGTATCACCCAACTCCACCACTACTATCAAACAGAGTTACTTACGTATCCGGGGGTCGAACCACGATGTGGTCCTCGTCTGGTGATTAATGAAGTAGATCTCGCCTTCGGGTGTGGTAGCTTGTTCCCAGCCGTCAGGTAAGGGGCCCAGATCCGCAGGTTTGGTCCCTGAAACAATGAACACACTGTCATACAGAGGTCCAGCGGTAGTTTTCAGCTACAGGTTCAACCAGAGGTTCTACCGGGAGGGGTTTCAAAACCTTGCTACGATGTGCAAAATGTCGTGTTCTTTTTTAATTTCCCTACAAGCAGGTCTTTATTGAAGAACGACGGTGCTCCATAAGTCAGAGACGGTAAATATGGCACTAAAAAAGTGAAAAATAAATAGTTTCACATAATTTCTCTCGTGAACCTTCCGGCACTCTCTCGCATTTTCTTTCTTCCAGAAAGAAAGCTCTATCAACAATTACAGTATATGTCGAGTCTACTATACGCGAACATATAATCACTTAATATAATAATGTGTGATTTGCCCAATACTGTAATTCAAACTACATAATTGGTCGTCGATTCTTACCTTATTGCAGCGACACCATAAAAAGGATTTGATCATTATTAAAGCTGATTTGCACGTCTCTTCACGTGCTTCGGATTTTCTTTCCATTTCAAGTCAAAATTTTACAATTCTAGGGCCATGACGTATTGGTTACTCATTTCTAACAAAACACAGTATACATTCCACATTTTATACACCTTACAGTGGAATTAGTGTACACCCTAAAGTAAGAATTATATCTGATTTTATTTGATGAAAACACGCTCACTTTTGCTTGGCAACCTCAAGTGGCCTTCGATAGATACCTTTTCCGGGAAATAACCAGATAAGATTAATAATATTGATAATTCAGTAAATTTATTTCAGAGCTAAAATTAAAGATTGATCAGTTTATTTCATTCACTGCAAATTACTTCCTGAAAGGGGAAAAGCCTCCACAGGTCAATAAATCTGCTTGTTTCAATGTATTCTTTTCTTTGTAGGTATACTTTCCTCTTAAATTAGGTGAAAAATAATTATCTCCATTACCTGCTACTGTGTTACGATTGGTGCTCGTTTTTTGTAACTTTCATTTTTAAACAGAATTTTCATCGTAACCGAAAAACTACTGAAGATTTTTTACATGAAATTTTACTTCGTGGAATATTTAAATGAACAACGTGCTTCAGGATCTTATCCTTGACTTATTTTTAAAAATAATTAATATTGCAAAATTAGAGAAATATGCATGCAAGGCAACGATTAATAATAATAATAATAATAATAATAATAATATGGTAAATTTCGCACAATATGCATTTAGTTCTTACAGAAACTTGTCAAAGAGTGTTGTCTTTTGATGCACAGTATCGGATGATATTGATCACAGTACGCTCCGCATAATTTACACGTGCAGTTATCGTCCGGGTCATGGAATTTATCCGTTAGGCATATCCGATGATGGAAACCGTGTACGGCAAATCTTGTCAATACATGATGTACGGTAGGTCATATCTGGCTTGTGTCCATTCCCTATATACCATCGCATCCGTTGAATAAAACTCTTGTCTCTTCTTATTGAATTCCTGCAGTACATCCACGTAGGCTTTGGAAACAGGTCGAGGCGGAGGTCTTCGATGAAAAATTGCTCTCTTGCCAGTACATATGTAAGTTGAGGAAATTGGCTTTGACTTTTTCTATGTCTTCGAAATTTTTCTTCTTTAGGTGTGTCCAGATGGCCACGATTAAGAAAACATATTTTCTGAACGAATATCCTCAGAAATCCGATGGTATATTGTTCATATATATTTTAAAATAATTCCAGAAAAATAAGTTAATCGTGTAAATATTCAATTAATTTACAATGCAACCCCCGTTTAGCTGCAAATGTATGTAAATTTGATCAAACTTGTACACGTAATTAGAAGGCATTTTAAAAATCTAAACTTTGTTTAAAAAAATAAACAGTCATTAATATATGTTAAACAAGAAATTTTTTGTTTAAAGTAGTATTTGTGGTTGTTGTGAATTATCTTTAACAAAATGTATACGGCATGTTTGATCAACTGGTAATCTTGAAGGCTTATTTATACGCATATTCCGCGATTTCCAAAGTCCTAAACAAACGTGCAGTACAATACAGTGATAAGACGACGTACCAGGCGATCGGAAGCATTGTACATGCAACCCGCACTACACATGTCATTGGCTATTTCTATACTTCTCAGGCGTTGACCACCAGGATGCGATCACGAACACCCGTGGCACACACTATTCTCTCTATACGTCACAACAAATAATGAGAAATCAAACGTTTACACCATCTTACTTTCCAATACTCTGCATAAAATTAGAACTAGGTTACTGCATTACTAGGAATTCTTTGAATAACATCTCAGGGGTGGTAGAAAATACGAGTAAAATGGGAAAAGTAGTTTTTCTATGAATTGATTTTTGACTTGATATCTCATCCTAATACACTCCTGTCACGAAAGCATTAGATTTTAAACCCACGTCTTCTTCTTCTTCTTCTTCTTCTTCTTCTTCTTCTTCTTCTTGTTGTGCAGTCTCCTCATCGCTATTTTGTGTTTCCCACACCAGAGTTGGTAGATGTTCGGCGCACGGGATAATCTTCTCCAACAACGTCCACGTTTCCTTTGTGTAGTTGAAGACTTTCCCGGAATAAGGATGTTACCAACAAATCAGTCATTTTGCAGGAGAGAGGAAAATTATTTTCGGAGTCTATTTCATGGTATACACTCTTCTTCTTTTTCTACCGCTTTTCCCACACCTGTGGGGTCGCGGGTGCGAACTGTGTCGCACATGTGAATTTGGCCCTGTTTTACGGCCCTATGCCCTTCCTGACGCCAACCCTACATGAAAGGATGTCACTATTGCGTGTTTCTGTGGTGGTTTGTAGCGCGGTGTGTTGTCTGAATGCGAAGAGGAAAGTGTTGGGGAAAACACAAACACCCAGTCTCCGAGCTAGAAGAATTAATCAAAGGCGATTAAAATCCCCGCCCGGCCGGGAATCGAACCCGGGACCCTCTGAACAGAAGGCCTCAACGCTGACCATTCAGCCAATGAAGCGGACATTTCATGGCATACACTACCTGAACCAATCGCATTTGCAAGTGAACAAATGAGTTCGTCTATTAAAAATAATATTTTATTGTTATAACTTAAGGCTTTTTTAATGTATCAAATAGAAGACATACAATAGAAAATCTGTAAGTATGTATTGCATTTGTATATAACATAAGAGAAATCCTGTACATACACTTGGAACATAAAACATAGCAAATAATGGTGTAATGATACAAATTTCAAGAAAATATTTCCAAATAATCCGGTCACTCCATGTGAGATTTGTGCTGGACAAAACGGAGGCGGGAGATGTCTTTCTCTGGGTACTCCGGTTTTCCCTGCCATCTTTCATTCCAGAAACACTCTCCAATATCATTTCATTTCATCTTTCAGTCAGTGAAAATTGCCCCAGACGAGTGCGACAGGCTTTGGCAGCCGGTACAACTCCTATACTCGCTGCTGCTAGACGGGGCTTCATTCATTCCATTCCTGAACCTGTCGAATGAATGGAAACAAGCTGAGGATTTTCATTTCCAAATATAGATGTGATTTCGTCTATGGCCTTTATTTAAATGATAGCTACCTCTGTGGATCTGTGGTAGAGTGTCGGCCTCCGGATCCCAAGATAGCGGGTTCAAACCCGGCAGAGGTAGTCGGATTTTTGAAGGGCGGAAAAAGGTCCATTCGACACTCCATGTCGTACGATGTCGGCACGTAAAAGATCTCTGGTGACACATTTGGTGTTTACCCGACAAAATTAATTAAATCTCAGCCATAGACGCCCAAGAGAGATCCGGTTTACTCCGTCTGCCATCTACTGGGTCTAGAGTAAAATGGAACGTCCAAATTGACGAGCAGGCAGCCAGATGGCGTCAAATCGAAATGTCTGCACACGGTAGCTGAGGCCATACGATTATTATTATTATTATTATTATTATTATTATTATTATTATTATTATTATTATTATTATTATTATTATTTAAATGATCTATTATACCTGATAATAAACCAAAAAGTACTGTCCTCCACCATCTTGACTGATGTTCCATCCTTACACCACGGAGGACAAAGTTCTGTAACCAGCTTGAAGTTCAAAAAGATGACACCATAGCACAGAGGCGTGATGGTACAGCTTATTTCCACTGAAACTTCACTGTTTGGAGTGCAGTCGAACGAAGTCAGATGACGCAGGAAATATGAGATTAGGAAATGAAGTACATGAATACTGTTACTTGGGTAGTAAAATAATTAACGATGACAGACGTAACATACAGACTAGCACATAGAGAAATCTGCTCATTTCAAACATTGATAGAGTCTATAAATTAGGAAGAGGTTTTTGAATACTTTCGTCTGGAGTGTGACCACTGTACGGAAGTGAAACGTGGGTAATAACGAGCTCAGAAAATGAGAAGAAACTTTTGAAATGTAATGTGAAATAAGAATGAAGAAGGTGTGATCTAACAGAGAGATCATGCATCAAGTTGGTGAGAGAAGAACAGAAGAAGCGACAGAATGATACGACACATGTAAGAGACGTCCAGGATGTGTTCAGTTAGTTTTAGAGGGGAGTGTAGGAAGTAAGACCGGCAGGAGTGGACCAAGGTATGAATATGACTTAATAATAATAATAATAATAATAATAATAATAATAATAATAATAATAATAATAATAATAATAATAATTTCGAAGGCTATTTATAGCCGGGTGCAGCCCTTGTAAGGCAGACCCTCCAATGAGGGCGGGCGGCATCTGCCATGTGTAGGTAACTGCGTTTTATGTGTGGTGTGTGAGTTGCAGGGATGTTGGGGACAGCACAAACACCCAGCCCCCGGGCCACTGGAATTAAGCAGTGAAGGTTAAAATCCCCGACCCGGCCGGGAATCGAAAACCCGGGACCCTCTGAACCGAAGGCCAGTACGATGACCATTCAGCCAACGAGTCTGACATGACTTGATTAATATCGAGTGCCCCCCTGGGGGAATCTGGGGCGACCTGGGTGTCAGATCATGTGGAAGTGAGAAGGTAAAACCCAATGTCAACACATAGCCTACTCCTGTCGCTTAACATCAAGGTTTAACGTTTCCATCCGACGGACCAATCACCATGAACAGCGTCATACGCCCTCACTCCACATACACACTGCAGAGAAGTCTGGGGCTTTTGACAAGCAATCGAGTGATTATAAATTGTATACCACCACCCCCACCCTGCAGACCAACATTCTAACGGCTAATTGTTATAAATATGACAAGCAGGTTAGAGTAGATGCAGGATGTAGTAATGTAGAAATGAAAAGGTTAGTACAGGATAGGGTTGCATGGAGAGCTGCATCAAAACAGTCATGATCCAAACAACAACCATGTTGGTATCCAGAGCTCGAATTTCGACGACTTGAGATGATGACATTTTGACTAGATACTAGGAAGACCAAAGTAAGATCCTGGCGAGAGGCTAATGAGGCCCGACCAAGAGAACAGGTAGGTCCAGGTGAACGGCCTCGGCCTCGCTCCTCTACGCAACATAACGGTGCAGCCGCCGCATTGCTCAACTCTCCACTCCTCATCTCCTGGGAAAATTCCTTCCAACATGGGAGACACCATTTTCCATCTTACCACTCTCTTTCCCAGCCATTTATGCATTTTCCTTTCCGTTTGTATTTCTTCTCTCACTTCTTTCTTCAGTGGTTTACTTCCAAATATTTGTTTTAACTCGCTTACCTTCCTACGTTTCTCACTTCCCATACGGATGACCCGATTGCTTTCTCGATTCTGTCACAACTTAAGGGAGCCACGAAGTTTTCCAAACAGAGAAATGAACATCTTAGTACTAACATAACTCGTTTTTCAAAGCTTTATCATAAATTTCGATTACTTCTTTTCAGTAATAATTATCAAAATCTGGTTTTAATTTCTCCAGTTTCATTCTCTATAATTCTAACAAATGAAAAGTTTAGTAAAACACCAAAATGTTGTGATATTTTTGGTACAATTTCTGAGAAAATGTTTTAAAATATGGGCAATACTTACTTCAGCCTGTTAACTTAATCAACCTTCTAATTGAAATAGACTGAAGTAGAGAAAATATCACATGCATCTACATTTCGGACAGTTTCTACATAGAAAATATCTTGCAATCTATTGGAACTATCCACATGATTCTTACTTATCATCATGTATTACTACCTCTAAAATAGTGTCTTACAGTTACTGGAATAAATTATTATTATTATTATTATTATTATTATTATTATTATTATTATTATTTTCATCATCATGTATTACTACCTCTAAAATAGTGTCTTACAGTTACTGGAATAAATTATTATTATTATTATTATTATTATTATTATTATTATTATTATTATTATTATTATTATTATTATTATTATTTTCCTTAAATTATACACGTACAATTTAGGGGTGGTAGATGGAGAAAGGGCAAGCCCCACATACACGGAAGTGCCTCTATCTCCACATGTGTACATAAACTCTACTGAATATTTACATATAAACTTATGTAGACAATTTTAAATTTACATATTTACACTCCAAACACCCTACCCTTAGAATAATAATTATCTTGATTTATCCTGAATATATTAGAGTAAGAAGACCCAGCCATGCATTATGTATTTATTTTATACCTTTTTATGAGGCGAACTTAGCGCTCACGGCCCTCTCTTACACTTAACTACAACATACAGTAATAGTGGCATAATTTGGAAAGCAACACTGTGTACTGTATCTAGAAACTACCTAAATTAATGGAATAAAATAGTATTATAATAGTTATTTTGTTAATGATTAATATTATCTATCTTCTTCACCTAACAATGGCTCTAAATCAAACTTTCACTCATTCACTCTTACATTCATGCAAGCTGAAGAGAAATACCTACGTTTACGAAAATACAGTGCTGAATAAAATGCATTTAGAGATCAAACTTGGTTTATTGAAACTTAACGTGCAGTTTTTTTTTTGCATTGTTAAGAACTAAGTATGAATATAATTATATACACCATTTGGCTCAATAAACTTAGCAGTGTATATTGCAAGGTACACCAACCTGAAATGACAAAACTGAACAGAGAAGTCTCATACAGGTGCTTTCGTTTCCTACTTCAACTCAAGGAGAATTACAACTCCTATGGAACGGAGTGTCGCCCACCGGATCCCAAGATCTCAAATTCAAATTAAGCTTAGGTAGCCGGTTTTTTCAAAGACTAAAAAAATGTCCATTTGACACTCAATGCCGCACCATTTTGTCACGTAGAGGATCTTTAATACCCCAAGATAAAAGGTCCTGTCAGTTTTAATTACTGTAATAATAATAATAATAATAATAATAATAATAATAATAATAATGTTTATTTGTTTTACGTCCCACTAACTAGTCTTTTACGGTTTTCGGAGACGCCGAGGTGCCGGAATTTAGTCCCGCAGGAGTTCTTTTACGTGCCAGTAAATCTACCGACACGAGGCTGACGTATTTGAGCACCTTAAAATACCACCGGACTGAGCCAGTATCGAACCTGCCAAGTTGGGGCCAGAAGGCTTTAATTACTGTGTTGATGGGGTGATAATGCCTCGAGGGAAACATAAGGAATCATCTTCATTGGCGTAATCATATTAACGAGGTTGTTAAGAAAGGTTACACATCTTTTCACATGGTTATGAGGGTATTTAGGGGTTGCAGTAAGGATGTAAAGGAGAGGGCATATAAGTCTCTGGTAAGACCGCAGTTAGAATATGGCTCGAGTGTGTGGGAACCTCACCAGCATTACTTGATACGAAAAATGGAGAAAATTCAAAGGAAAGCAGTACGGTTTGTTCTGGATGATTTCCGACACAAAGGAGTAGTGTTTCTTTGTGCTGGAAAGACTTGATGAGAAAGAGACGAGATGCTCGACTATTTTCGAGCTGTCAGTGGAGAGATGGTTTGGAATGGCATTAGTAGAGGAATACGTTTGAGCAGAGCTTTTAAACGTAGGAAAGATCAAAATGTGAAGTTAAAATTGGAATTCAAGAGGACAAATTGGGTCAAATATTATTCATTTATAAGAAGAGGAATTTGGGATTGGAATAATTTTTTAAGGGAAATGCTCAATAAATTTCCAAGTTCTATGAAAATGTTTAAGAAAAAACTAGGTAAACAACTGATACGGAATCTGCAGATCGTTGATTGATTGATTGATTGATTGATTGATTGATCTTTGGTGACACATTCGAAGTTTTCGCAACAATATTAATTAGAATTAATTAGAACCGAGCCATATATCCCCCAATGGAGTTCTGATTTTTCTGCCACCTGGTAGAGTCAAACTGAACGTCGAAATGGGCATTTATTATTCTCATCCCTTAAAGTGTTCATCTCGCCATTGGTGGTGCTCATGCATCGTTATCAGTAGAGCCCGGATTTTTATACATTAATAGGTTAGATTGCAAACTTACTGAAGCGAGTAGCAAGTATAGTCTACCTTCACAACGATTATGCTATGGGGCTTGCATGAACATTAGCGGTACGGCCCATCAGAACCCTTATAATTTATGTTACTCTTGCTACGTTATGGAAGTGCGGGTGGCCGACACTTCCTGCTAACCGAATTCGTTTTCAATCTAACCTGTTACTGCATAAAAATCCGGGCTTTATTTATCAGAGTCAGTCGTGAAGTGCTTTCATACGGCTCCGTATCTCTCTGCTTTCCCAGTAGATTTGGCACCGAATTCAATTCTTGCCTACGGTTTCAGGAGGAGTCAAGAGTGTATGACGTGGCTTTGTGTCACTTCGGTGGACATAATATAGGACATGGGACGTACGACGATGAGAAAAATGTCCCGAAACCATCAATGTGCCTGGAACACTTGACGAAACTCTCTGCAGTCTTAGCAACTGCGTAATGATTACCAGATGATTTAACACTCCGAAAGAAAAGGGACTGTCTTTCGAAGTAGCCTAGACCAATGGTATTCAAACGTTCTGGTTGGCGTAGCCCTAACATCCAATTGTTTTATCCTCGTATCCCCAAATCACGAGTGTATTGCGATTCTACCTGATATAACAAATGATAGTTCCTAGATGTAAAGTAATATTAACTATAATCTTCTTCTTTTTCTTCTTATCGCGCTTGCTCAGGGTCCCAGCACGCACTGAAGCATGAAACAATTGTGGTCAGAGATTGTCAACTGAAAATTCCATCCATGCGACACCAGGAATCAACCCACGTTCTTCGGGATGACAGGCAAGCAGCTAAGCTGCTACACCACCCTGTTCCCCAATAATAACAATAATAATAATAATAATCGTATGGCCTCAGCTACCGTGTGCAGACATTTCGATTTGACGCCAGCTGGCTGTCTGCTCGTCAATTTCGACGTTCCGTTTTACTCTAGGTCCGCTAGATGGCAGACAGAGTAAACCGAACCTCTCTTGGGCGTCTATGGCTGAGATTTAATTAATTTTGTCGGGTAAATACCAAATGTATCACCAGAGATCTTTTACATGCCGACATCGTACGACATGGAGTGTCGAATGGACTTTTTTTCGCCCTTCAAAAATCCGACTACCTCTGCCGGGTTTGAACCCGCTATCTTGGGATTCGGAGGCCGACACTCTACCACGGATCCACAGAGGAAGCTGAGCAAAGGAAACCTCGTAACTCCTTCAGAGTAAAGTTTACAGAAGAAGTGTAAAACTGAGCGATCATCAACGTCCGGGGAACTGTTACCCCTTGAGACGACCCCGCCTCACTTTGAATACCGCTGGTCTAGATGACAGGTAGCGCTTGTATCTTTGGTGGCAAAGTCGTCTCGTTCACTGGACCCTCAGTCGGTATCAAACTGAGTGGAAGGTCTTTGAAATAAGGTCACACTCATCCTTCAACCTTACAGGGACACCCTCTGAATGACACAGGTGGACTTCTTCCAAACAAGAGTGGCTGCCAAATATCTTTAGTCCTCTACAATGACTAAAGTGTATCCTAGTATCTAAAGCAGAAAGGACGTGTTTTAGTTCTCTTTAGTGCACTTGGGTTTCAGCGTTACTGCGTCTAACTCTATTATGGATGGGGTTGCCATAGCACTAACGTAAGAATTGAGGACATTGTGATGCGACAAGTCTAAACATGTCTTTTCATACCTACAATTGCAGAAACAAAATAATTAATGACATATTTGCGGATAGCACACAACCAGTTTGTACAGTTACACATTTCCATTACTCTTTGTCAATAAAACATCTTTTGTCACAAGGTAATCATGAAATGCAACACGTCATGTCTTCAAAATTGGACTGTGACATTAAAACAGATTTAACAGAAGTCACTTATTTACTTATCGAACTCATCAACAAGCACAAAGAAGAAGAAAATAAGCTTCAAGAGTGACTACGGGCAAAGCAAAGTATAAACGCAATGTTAGCGTTATATCGATTTAGAATCATTCATACAGAAACGAGGAATCAAGCCTCTTGACACTTTGTTGGTGATTTTCCCTCTGATAGTAAACATTCAAGACATTAGCAAGAAATTAGCAATTCAGGCAGAACATCATCTTTTCCAAAACTAAAATTCAGGACAATCCTGTTTTGTTTTTTGTTTTTCATTTTTCCAGGACGTATGGTGACTCTAATCATGGACTGTCTGAAAACAAAATATGTAGTCAAGCAACAACTTGCTACTAGAAGCAAAGGGATCAAGATTCTTGGGACTTTGGCAGAAGATCACAAAATTAATGCTCACTGTGATAAAAAGATCCTCCGCTGCTCTTTACCGGAGAGTTGATTGATTGATTGATTAATTAAATTAATTAATGTATGATTAGAAATTGCGTATATGATCACCTCTCCTATTCTGCCGGGCAATATTCTGATAGTGAAATACTTTTCGAACCAGCAAACCACGGTGTCGGACCTTGGAAGACTCGACTCGACCCGACCGGGCAAGCTATCAGAGAGTGTTAATAAGCAACCCTCTAATTGAGTTTGGTAGTTACTTCAATGAAAACATTAAAAAATACTCGCAAAATGATGTGTTCTGAGACGAGCTTTATTTAGTTTAATTTATTTCCCCTGATAGTAAACATTCAGGAGCCTCCGTGCCTCAGTCGGCAGTGCGCCGGCCTCTAACCTCTAGATTCCGTGGTTCAAATGTGCATGTGAGATTTGTGCTGGACAAAGTGGAGGCGGGGTAGGTTTTTCTTCTGGTACTCCGGTTTTCCCTGTCATCTTTTATTCCAGCAGCACTCTCCAATATAATTTCATATCATCCGTCAGTCATTAATCATTGCTCCACAGGAGAGCGACAGGTTTCGGCAGCCGGCACAATTTCTATCCTCGCCGCCAGGAGGGGGCTTCATTCGTTCCATTCCTGACCCGGTCGAATGAATAGAAACAGGCTGTAGATTTTCAATGAAGATTCAGGATATTTGTAAGAAATTAAGGCACGTTAACATTTTTTGAAGCCAAAATTCAGGACAGTTCCGCTTTTTTCAGGACGTATGGCAACAACCATGGACTGTCTGAAAACAAACACACAATGAAGGCTTTTGACGCTCTTAAGGGACAAAAGCAAGTGTTCCGATGGGGATCCAATGGACGTACTTTCTCGTGAGCCGTCGTATTCCACGGGCAAACAGGATACGGAAGACGAAAAGCTTCCACTTACGCCTGGGAAGAGGGAAAGTAATAATGATTTTGATTTTCATGTCACATTCCTGGGAAGCACGTGTGTCTCCTGCATCAGGCTGTCGTGCAGTGGACGGTGAGTACCAATGAGGCTGGCGTACTCAGAACAGCGAGTCCTTCCCTGAAGACGACAGGGCAGTGTCCGCATACACAACACCGGGTCACGACTCTTTTTAACTGCGTTCCTCTACACCGTGACGAGATTTTGCCATTCAAATCACGCTTTTTGTCCACCATCCTACGGCGTGGATACTACCAGCTTTTAATTACTCCGCTACAGCATTTTCTTTTCCACAATCAGTGCCCTAAAACTGTGTTTCTCAAACACTTGTCTAGAGAATTAAAATTAGAACAGAATGGAATACTCCCATCCCCTTCTGGAACCGAGGAGAGAGTAATCTTCTTTATGGCCATACAAAGAGCTCGTTTTGAACTTGTTCGTTAGCCTGATGGTTTTCGTCATTTTTTTTCTCAACTTGCTTTACGTCGCACCGACACAGATAGATCTTATGGCCATGATGGGATGGGAAGCAGGCGGCCGTAGCCTTAACTAAGATACAGCCCGAGCATTTGCCTGGTGTGAATATGGTAAACCATGGAAAACCATCTTCAGGGCTGCCGACAGTGGAGTTCGAACTCACTATCTCCCGAATGCAAGCTCACAGCTACATGGTGCAATCTGCGCATCCATTTTCTCGGTATTATTATTATTATTATTATTATTATTATTATTATTATTATTATTATTATTATTATAAAGAGTTTTCTGAAGGATTAGACATTCTAGAGTCTGTTGTTGATATAAGCCTTCAAATAATTTCATCAAAATAATCGTGTATATATTTAATTACTTCTAGTGCAAATTATACGGTATTTAGATGCAAAAAATACAAATTTGTACATATAATTACTGGGTTTCTAAAAATCTGAATATTACTTCGCAATTATTTTTTTACGAGTTGCTTTACGTCGCACCGACACAGATAGGTCTTATGGCAACGACGGGACAGGAAAGGCCTAGGAGTGCGAAGGAAGTGGCCGTGGCCATAACTCCCAAACTATTAATTAAGTAGCGCATTGTTCGTTCTCGAGGTGTTCCCCGTTAATCTTCTAGAGCACATGAGAAGCGTATTTAAGACACGCTATAGACGTGAAAGCTACGCCATTTACGTGCAAGCCTCGAAAGGTCCTTGGAGGAGTCGAAAATCGAGGTTTCCACTATCCCCGCCTTTCAACTAGAGGAATTAACCAAGGAATCAAACCTGGGGCTCTATGAACCGCTGACCATTCAGGTCCTGAAGTGAAAATTTAGTCTGTAAATGTTTCAAACTTCCTGGCGAGAAATCGAACCCACATCCCAACCGAGCATCGGGAAGGCAGTCCCTATACCAAGTCGGAGCTGCCTCCGAAATGTAAGTCGGGAAAAACTATGCAAATTTCAAAATAAATAAAATATATAAATATAAATTTTCCCTAACTAAAAAAACCCCACTGAGAGCCCTGGAAGTGCAAGAACGGAAATTCCTGAGAAGAATAATAGGCCCAAGGATCCTACCAGATGGAAGGCGATGGTACAAACCCAAAACGTGAGCTCTACCAGCATCAAGAAAACCTCATAGATGCCATCAGGAGAAAACGTCTGACTTTCTATGGACACCTGTACAGAATGGATCCTAATGGATTATCCCATAAGATCTTCAAGGTTGCTAACAAAGGCAAAGCTACTGGATTCCCCTGGACCAAACAAGTGGACAAAGATCTTGCAGAGGTTAATATTAATCAAGCCTCCATTACTGACAGAAATGCATACCGTTTAATGGTCAAAACTAACACCTTTCCTAACATCCCTTACATCAGCTAGCCACAAAGGAGCCGGGAATTGGTCAGAGGAGCGCAGGAAAGAATTCAGCGAGAAAATGAAGGAAAAGTGGGCCAACAGGAAGGCTCAAGAGGCCACTAAGAACACAATCCAGTACGCCAAAAGGGGCAGACGACGACAAAAACACAGCTAGAACACAAGCACCGTGGTCCACAGATGGCCTAAACGCAAAGAAAGAATATATATATAAATTTTAATGCACTGTAAATTGTAGTATTGAGGCATCTAAACTATTTAAGGTAGGTGTGAATTTGTATATGACAACGGCGCCCATGCCCGGAGACAAAAGGGGGGACGCCAGCCCCCCAGCTCTTCGTGAAAGGAAAAAATCTAATGTAGTCAGGTATTTTTCCTTCAAGAAAATGACTTAAAAGTCGTTATTATGTAGAAGTGGTAGGGGATATCGTGGGTGGTATTCTATCGTGGAATACAAGTCGCCATTCATCTTCCTAAATATTTAAAATACTCTATACCCCCAGGTCTAGCCCCCCCCCTCCCCCCTACAAACTATCCTATGGGCGCCCATGGTATATGATGATGGATTTAGAATGTTAAAGTAATAGTATTCCTTGTAATATTTTCCTTCCAAGGAATTGCTTGTTGTACTCTTGTTCTAGTACTTATTTGTTGCTTTTGTTGTTTTAACTTTTACTTTATTATCACACTACTGTACTGTAAGTCATCATTGACACCGGGATATTTCCCAATTGCGATGCATTTGATGATGATGATAAACCAAACAAACCCCATGGCAATGCAGCCTACCAAACGACCGCTGCTCCGCCCGAAGGCCTGTAGATTACCAGGTGACGTGTGGTCAGCACGACGAATCCTCTCGGCCGTTATTCTTGGCTTTCTAGACCGGGGCCGCTATCTCACCGTCAGATATCTCCTCAATTCTAATCACGTAGGCTGAGTGGACCTCGAACCAGCCCTCAGGTCCAGGTAAAAATCCCTGACCTGGCCGGGAATCGAACCCAACGCCTCCGGGTAAGAAGCAGGCACGCTACCCCTACACCACGAGGCCGGCGATGATAATAATAATAATAATAATAATAATAATAATAATAATAATAATAATAATAATACAATCCATACTGAGATCCGAAATCCGACATAAACCTCGAGTACTCCAACAATCTGAAGATCTTCTCTTGAGTACGCTAAGAGGAAAGGTTTACTCTGTCGAAAACGAAACGGATACGGCACCCGCCCACAGCCTGGTTCAGAGGAGCTGACGAAGTTCTGAGTTAGCATGAACAGTATCGAGTTGCAGCGTTAGGTGCTTCTTACGAAGCAGCTCACAGAAAGCGCTACCAATCCAATGAGCAAAACTCTTCCATCGTAATAGATCTGATCGTGTGTTAAAAACCGCTTCAAATGCGTTTATGAGAGAAAAAAATTTCATTTCCTCGTCAGCTGAAGCCACGATTCTTATTGACGATGTTGGGCGAAACCACCAAACTTTCTCTCTACCTGAGATTCCAGTATTGGCACTTATCCACACCGTAAGTTAATTAATTAATTCATTCATTCATTAATTAATTAATACAAATCAATGGCGGTTGGCACATAAGGTTACAAGTTCACGTGCCCTCTCAATAAACGTTAATCTTCTAATTTTTACTTCCCAGTAGAGTACATTATAAACACGATGATACAGGCTTTAAGCTCAAAAGGAAGGAGAATATTACTAAATCTGGCTTCAGGATAGAGCGTAAAATCGTATACATATCAACTCCTGGTCACAACCCCCATGTGACCGTAGAGCTGATTGCCGCTGCCTATCACTCGGGAAAGTAGCAAGACTGTTGTCAAACAGATATAAAACGTTCGCATGAAGTAGGAAATGCTCGTGTAAAGGGGTATATAGTAGAGAATTTCAAACTGGGAAGCCGGTCAAGAACTTAAAAGACACTCTATTCTGCGTAGAAACTATGGAAGAACGAAATGCCCAGAGGTACGCTTTCACAAAGAAGGAATCTCAAACCTCCCTGGGGAGAAACTGTACTAGTATCAATGATGTAACAATAGGTTTTCGCAAATTGTTGATCTCGAAAGACACACTCACTCGGAGGTGAGACAACACAAGTGTAGTCCGACTAGTTGGCTGAACGGTCAGCGTACTGGCCTTCGGTTCAGGGGGTCCCGGGTTCGATTCCCGGCAGGATCGGGAATTTTGGTTAATATCCCTGGCACGGGGGTTGGGTGTATGTGTTGTCTTCATCATCATTTCATCCTCATCACGACGCGCAGGTTGCCTACGGGAGTCAAATCAAAAGACCTGCACCTGGAAAGCCGAACTCGTCCTGGGATTTCTCGGCACCAAAAGTCATACGCCATTTCATTACTGGGTTCCATGATTCAAATCCTGTTCACGTCATGTGAGATTTGTGCTGAACAAAACCGAGGCAGGAGAGATTTATCTCCGGGTATTCCGGTTTTTCTTGTCACCTTTAATTCCAACAACACTTCCCAATATCATTTCATCTGTCGGTCATTAATTATTGCCCCAGAGGAGATCGACAGGCTTCGGCAGTCGGCACAATTCTTATCCTCGCCGATAGGAAACAGGCTGTGCTTTTTTTTTTAATTAGACAAACTAAAGACTTTGTGAAGTATGGTTTATCATTACTACGTGAAACTTTTGTGTTTTCACCTCAAGATTTCCTTTCCCACCTTCCTGTGATACGTATTGCTGTTTTCTTTCGTATCGACATTAAGGCGTGGCCTCCAAAGACGCCTGGCCTCGTACAGGCGACCTGCGCATCTATGAGGATGGATCCCAACCTATGACGAACTCTACTGATGAAGACGGCACACACACCCAGCCCTCGAGTCATCGGAACTAACCAATTAAGGTTAAAATCCCGGACGCGGCGGGAAATCGAACCATATACCCGCTGGACAAAAAGCCAGCACGCTAACCATTTAACCATGCAGCCGGACATCGATCATACTATCCACGGAGGTATAGAGAATATCATTTGAACCTAAACCAAATCAAGCAAAGTAATAAAACGTTTCTTTTCTTCTTCTTTTCCTACCGCTTTTTCCCACACCTGTGGGGTCGCGGGTGCGATCTGTGTCGCACATGTGGATTTGGCCCTGTTTTACGGCTGGATGCCCTTCCTGACGCCAACCCTTTATGGAGGGATGTAATCACTATTGCGTGTTTCTGTGGTGGTTGGTAGTGTAGTGTGTTGTGTGAATATGAAGAGGAGAGTGTTGGGACGGACACAAACACCCAGTCCCCGAGCCAGAAGAATTAATCCGAAGCGATTAAAATCCCCGACCCGGCCGGGAATCGAACCCGGGACTCTCTGAACCGAAGCTCAGTATGCTGACCATTCAGCCAACGAGTCGGACGCAAAGTAATAAAACGTTCGTTTTAGAAATTTTGACCATCATCAAATGCAGAAAAATTGCATAAAACATAACTGCGAAAGGCAAAACTGAAGAGCGGAGAGGAGTAAGCAACAACTGATAGGGAATCTGCCATCTGGATGAGAGCGTTAAGTACAGATCAATGGTGATTGATTGATTGATTGATTGATTGATTGATTGATTGATTCAAGTAGATGGCGAACATCAAGTTTTACGAATATTCAAGATTCGACGAGGACAAAAAGCATTGAGGAACTATAAGTATCGTGTTACTGGAGATCAAAGAACACTTTCCATAGCGATTGCCTACCTCCAGGAGACTGGGCACGGTACGTAGCAGATAACTAATTCTTCTGAAATTCTATTTAACTCGCACCGTAATAACTTTGATGGTGGTGGTGAGAAATACGCAGGAATCTCCCACTGAGAGTGAGGCGGTCATGAGATCTGTAGCGAGGATAGTAATGTCAGTCAGTCAGACGGAGATGTTACATAAAAACTGATAATACTGTGACCTTTGAGACAGTGAAAGTTCGCTTCATGACTCGTTTCGTTTCGTTCCCAGCAGAAGATCACGGAGTCTGTGCCCTGAACCGTAACGATCCATCCACCACACAACTACTTTCAATAGGTTAGTGGCCTTTCCCACCTGTGGGATCAACAAGACGTCAAATGACCTATCTAACAGTCTCATACAGGTCCTCCCCCATTGCAGCAACTGCCATATCCTTACGACACTCCGAGATAAAAGGAAGTATTCCTAACGGGGCCCCCAAAACAGCCAAAAAACCGAACAAGCCATTTTAATGCTAAAATCAAATAGCCCAATCTTTCCAAAACATTATATAGGCTGCCTTTTTAAATGAAAATAAGGTTTATCCAAATTATTTTGTAAAAAATGTCTTAAATGCCCTCAAAATGAAGCCACAAAAATTCTGTTAACCAAGTCTTATCATTTTTCTGCTTCCTCAATCTCATTTTTACGATGTCAAGTTGCTACCTGTAGTATTTACACGGAAATCCGTTATATTTCTATATTCTTTTTTAGGCTTTCCACTTCAAATTATGACAAATAATTATTGTTATTTTTTCTAGGCTAAATTTACCCCATTATGTCTACTCACTTAGTCGCCGTTTCGGGGGATAAGGCGAGATAAATTATTGTTATGGCATGTTTCTAGGGCCGGTTGTCCTTCGACCTTCCTAAGCTTCACAAACAAGTTCCAAACCGGAAAATAAAACACTGGTACGCGTGGAGCGTTTTGGAAAATACTTTCTTTTTAGAACAAAGCCGTAATTTCGAAACTAAATACTCAATTTCAACCTGTGTGTATTTTATTCCTAATTTATACTCGCTAAATTTGGTGTAAATCTAACTATAATTACCACAGCAAACGGCTTGTGCGATTTATGACCTAACAAGAGAACTCCACGCTTCTAACAGATAGCTGACGATATTTTTAATAATTTTCAAGTAATCTATTATCCACTTGACGCGACATTTTTCGCACTTCCCGAATATTCTGTATTTGATTTCCCGGCCACTCCATATGAGATTTGTGCTGGACAAAGCGGAGACGGGACAGGTTTTCCCTGTCATCTTTCATCGAGCAACACTTCCCAATATCATTTCATCTAATCATTGCCCCAAAGGAGTGCGAGAGATTTCGACAGCCAGCACATTTCCTATCCTCGCCGCTGGATGGGGGCTTCATTCATTCCATTCCATTCCATTCCTGATCCTGTCCCATGGCTCGAAACAGGCTCAGGATTTTCATTTCTCTATTTGATTATTTTTTCTAAAACCCGCTGAGACGAATTAAACTATTCCTTACATGACGCGTTACAAGGCCGCGCGACACGGCGATTTAGTACCTCAACATGGCGGCGCTATTGTATCATTCGTTGACGTCACACTTGTGGCTGGCTACATTAGTGCTTCTTCTTTACCCACAATGAGTGAACAGTATCGTCACATGTGTTTACCAGAAATTATTTCTCGATTTTAAAACTTGCGTGTTTTCATATCACTGTCCGGCCCAAGAACAGTAAATCAGAAATCATAGGCACAAAGACTGCTGCAAGAGCGGTGAGTGAAGGACAGGCTGGTTTAGTCTATTGTGTGAAAGCAAGTAAGTGAGCACAGAAACAAGCACATGAATGGATGTTTGGAATTGATCTACGGAACCATTATTAATTAACAAATAATAAAAACACCATGGCACTACAGCCCTTGAAGGACCTAGGCCTACCAAGCGACCGCTGCTCAGCCAGAAGGCCTGCAGATTACGAGGTGTCGTGTGTCCAGCACGACGGATCCTGTCGAGCGTTATTCTTAGCTTTCTAGACCGGGGCCGCTATCTCACCGTCAGACAGCTCCTCAATTCTAATCACGTAGACTGAGTGGACCTCGAACCAGCCCTCAGGTCCAGGTAAAAATCCCTGACCTGGCCGGGAATCGAACCCGGGGCCTCCGGGTAAGAGACAGGCACGCTACCCCTACACCACGCTAATAATAATAATAATAATTTCTTTCTTTCTTGCGAACCGACCAAACTTAGGACCACGCCAATACCACTTCACTGCCTTCTAATCATCCCTTCTTCCTTCCCCTTTCTCCACAGTGCCTTCATTCTTTCAGAATGTTGCGCTCTTCTCTCTTCAGTCCATCTTCCCCCTCTGCGCTCTTTCTTATCTTCCACAAGAACTTTTATGTTGGAAAGTCTTTTCCTGAATTGGTCTCTATCACGACATTCCTCATCTGCAATTCCTAACCTCTTGAGTTCTTCCTTCATCTGCTTGGCATATCCCCCCTGGCTCTTCAAGTAGTATATTTTTTTAAAAAAATTTGTTTATTTAACCTTGTTGGATCCATTCTGACCATGTGTCCATAGAATCCCAGCCGCCTTTTCCTTATTGTTGTTTCCAGGTCTTCTGTTCATTTGTATATCTCCTTATTTGAGCGTAATCTGTAGTTTCCCTCTACCACCCTTGGGCCGTAAATCCTCCTCAATATTCTCCTTTCAATAATAATAATAATAATAATAATAATAATAATAATAATAATAATAATAATAATAATAATAATAATAATAATAATAATAATAATCCCTACAACAAAATCCACAGTTCTAGTCCTTCAGGCTGATTGAATACACCTTAGGGATATGAGCTACGAATTTTAGGTAAATAAAATATAATAAATAATGAGAATATATTCTTCACTTATTCCTAAAAATTACAACCCTTTTCTAATCCTCGTTATCCAGTCGATTAGATCACCGCCGACTGGATCCCTCGCTGCGCTACAGCGACGCATCAAGACGGCCGTGATCAGATTAAGAGCTTGCCCTTTTCTACCACTATGAGCGCTAATGTGAGTCAATGCAGAGTTTCTCTGAAGCCCTTATAACTACATTCGGTGTGGAGATTTTTCAAAAAATGAAACAAAGCCTGAAGGAACTGAACCAAGAAACACATTACAGAAATAATTATGTATTTTAGTATTTATTGAAGAACAATACAGCCTTTCGGCCCAAATACATGTTCCCGTTACAAAGAAAAGAAGATTTAAAAATATGAACTAAATCTACTATGTGAACGCTCACATGGGCGGATAACCGGGCCACAAGCAAGCGCCACCCTTAAAACATAAAAAAAACGAAATAGGAATAATTGTGCGAATACATAAGTTAATTTGGGTAGGATTTGAATCAAAAAGAAAACGAATAAATAAACAAGCGATTTTAGGCTGGTTTTTTTTTCGGAACTGCATTTTGGCCGGAAGTGATTTTTGAAATTTGTCTTTTTAGTTTGTGATTTTACGTTTTTCGTAGTATGGGGACCCGTACTTTGTCTGGTAAGAAATGTTTTCAATATTTAAAATGTTCTATCTTATGGGGGCTAAATTGAGTCATCTAGGCACTGTCGTTAAACGTGAGTGTCCGTGTGCAGCAGGAACAATGGAAAATGTGGACTCGAAGATATCCGGAAGAGAGGAAGAAAAATGCTAAGAAAATGTAGGTCCAAATGTGGGGAAAAAAATGGAATGAGGAGAGTCAAATCTAACAAAAGAATTGTACCAAAGCAGAAGGTGTGGTTGAATTGATGAGGGAGAAAAGGTTACAGTTATATGGACACTTACTGAGGATGGACAGTAACAGACTATCGAAGAAAATCTTTCAGTTCTTAAGAAAGAGGAAGACAGCGGTGAAATGGTTTCGAAAAGTGAAATTGGACTTGACGAAGATCGGGGCGGCTTCCAAAAGATTATCATGGACAGAAATCGATTTACACAACTCTTCATAAAGTTCCGTGGTCTCCAAGAGACTGGGGAAACAATAGTTAAAAAGGGAGGTCCTACACAGAAGAGCAGAAGGAACTAGGAGAAAAAACGATAAGATTCTAGCAGAAAGTAAAGGCAGAGAAAGCTAAAAATAGTGCAAAGACTGATCCATAGACGGCCGAAACGAAGAAGAAACAAGAAGAAGAATGAAAGAAATATGGGTACAGAGGAAGGCAAATACACGCCTCTAAGTACTTTGCGTAGTCTTTACGGGCTTATTCGCAGATAAGAATAATAATAGTGTGTGTGGTGTTTGTTTTTATGGCACCATCTGGCGATCTACAAGTCGGGTGTTACTTTACCGCTGCCACAAGGTAGCGAAACGGAGACTTGAAGCTGGACGCATCAGAGCATCACACAAGCAAATCAATGTAATTAAGTTGGAATAAAGATGGAACTTCCTAGATCCCATCAAGAAACACTGTAGGTCGGATGCTCAACTATGAGAATACGAGATAAAACGTTTTCACATCATCATACTTCGCTCGTTTGCTAGATCAGACTTCCAGTTTAACCAAGAAAGTTCACGCCTCAGATGGTGAAGGCTCGGGATACTTCAGGTACAGATAAAGCCATTTTAAGAAGATAAATATTTCCGAATATTAATGTATTAGTAATTTAATATGGTTAATATAAACTGGTGCAGTCTTTTGTAAGGCAGATCATCCGATGAGGGTGGGTAGCGTCTGCCGTGTACGGGAACCAGCGTTGTATTGTTAGGGAGGGCAGCGTTTAGTGTGATGTGTGAGTTTGCAGGGATGTTGGAAACACCTAGCGTCAAGCCAAGAGAATTAAACATTCACGATTTAAATCCCATGATCTGGTCGGGAATCAAGGGACACATCAGCGCATTTGGGATTTAAGGCGACGGCGGATTAATGCATGCATCAATGTTAACGGAGGGCGTTTTGAACATTTCACGTGGTATGCCGACACGTTCAGTTCCTCTGTGTTTCCCATGATTATTGTACAGTCGTAGAAAGTAAGTTCTAACATGGAAATAAAGCGTATCCAGACCCACGTCCGTATATTTTTTTTCTTGTGTGTCTCCTGAAAATTTGACCTACTTTATTATTATACTCTGTATTTTGGCGACTTAAGTAGGGCCTCGATGTTTAAGACCTAAAAATATTAGAAATATGTAAGCATTTATGACCCAAAAATCACATATATATTATTTCAGTAGTAGCCTATATATCCCATTTGCGGTTCTTACAAGTAACCGATCGTGACAAATAAGCATTCAAAAGAAAGAGAATAGACATTACCAGTGACGAATTGCACTCTCATTTCATAAATATCGATAATTTCTTTAAAAAATGACTTTTGACAAATTGTACGAAGTGTGCGATTTGCAAATACTGTTGCTGTAGGAAAATACGCTCGATCTTTGCTGTCCACTTCACATTTTGTCCGCTCGGACGTCTGTTTTATGTCATTATAACATGCTGTAATTATCAGTTAAGAATGACAGTAGAACCAAAAATTACTTCCGGAACATTCGTCAGCATAATAATGCCCTTTTCAAATAGGAACGATCTTCTGTTTTCAGGCAACATTGACTTGTAACGGGGAAAAAGATCGCTCAACATCGCAGGATGTCATTGGGGCAATTTTGAAATACGTCAAATCATTAAGAGTTCAATTGAGGCTCATCTTTCTGTTGCTTTCTATACAGCTTACCCTCCTAATTCACATACATATACATTTCTAAGATAATAAACTGTAAGAAATTACAGACAACAATTGTAAAACATCCCTCTTTGAGACGACCAAAAGCACGAAAATTCAGGGCAAATATGACCATAATATGAAAAATTACCGGAAAATAACAAAATATGACTTTATATGACCCGTAAAAATTTCATAATTTTAGTCGCCTTAGATAAAATCAAGCTTAACCTGTATTTTCCGTGGAAATAATATAAAGAAGTAAAATATGACGTCATAAACATCCAGGCCCTACTTATAAGTAAATAAATCCCGAGGGGCCATTGGCCTACCAAGCGACTGCTGCTCAGCCCGAAGGCCTACAGATTACGAGGTGCACGACGAATCCTCTCGGCCGTTATTCTTGACATTCGAGACCGGGGCCGCTATATCGCAGTCAGGTAGCTCCTCACTTGTAACCACGTAGGCTCACTGGACCTCGAACCGGCCCTCCGATCCAGGTAAAAATCCCTCATCTAGCCTGGAAGCCTCCGGGTAGGCACGTTACCCCTACACCATGGGACCGGCTATCAAAGGTAAATAATAATAATAGCGTGTGGCATCCCCTAGTGCAGGTCTTTCGAGTGATGCTTTAGAGGCGACCTGCGTGTCTGTAAGGATCACAACTAACCGATCGTGACAAATGAGCATTCAAAAGAGAGGAGAACAGACATTAGCAGTGACAAATTGCACTGTCGTTTCATCAATACCAATAATTTATTTAAAAACGACTTTTAACAAATTGTACGAAGTGTGCGATTTGCAAATACTGTTGCTGTGGCTTTGACGAATTCTAATGCTGAAAACGGTATACACACACAAAAACACACACAGCTTCTGAGCCATCGGAATTAACTAAAAGCAGGTTAAAATCCCCAACGCGGACGAGTATCGAACCCGCGATCCCTCGAACCAAAAGCCAGCACATTAACCATTTAACCATGTATACGAACATCAAGGTAAAATATACCCGCTGTATCCAAGTAAATGATCATGTCTTAGAAAGTAAAGAATTGTCTGTAAATTAATCGACATAAAAATTAAATTAAATTTATTATTGCGATTTTGCTTTACGTCTCACCAACGCAGACAGGTCTTATGGCGACGATGCGATACCAAAGGGCTAGGAGTGGGAAGAAAGGGACCGTGGCCCAAATTAAGGTACAGCCCCAGCATTTGGCTGGTGTGAAAATGGGAAACCACGGAAAACCATCTTCAGGGTTCGAACCCACTTTCTCTCGGATGCAAGCTCACAGCTGCGCGCCCCTAACCGTACGACCAACTCGCCCGGTAAAAATTAAATAAACTTCCTTGCATCATTATTAGTTTTTCACGTGGAAAATAGGCCAATATTCAGATTTGTATATGTATATATTTAATGGCATTCAGGTCGAAGCCCACTCAGCCAGAGAATTGTGTAAAGAAGGGATTTATATGAACGTATTTATTTATTTAATTTATTTTATTTTTTGCTCGGATACAGGAGAGATGGATTCGTCTTCTCATCATAAGGCCCACGATGACATCCAGTGGTACACGTGAGTAGTCGACAAACTTGACCATATTGGTCCTTAATTGGTCCGTATTGACTCGTAATAATAAAAATGTACAACGGGTGATTGTTTAGTCCGCCCTGTCAATATATTATTAATATTTGAATTATTTATACGTACTAGAGTTGATATTACACAGGACAATGCTTAATGTTAATATGATATGATGTTATATCTTGAGATTTGGATAGGGTTGATTTTGATGTAAATACGATGATGAAGGGAGTTAAGGCTCTCGAAACTAATGATATATTGACAGGGCGGACTAAACAATCACCCGTTTATTATTACACGTAAGTAGGCCATGGATCAGAAGGAGATAGGAGTAGTGTAATTCCGGTAGGATAAGATCGATGCTAGGTGAAGGTTTAAGATTCGCAGTGCAGTGTCAGAAAGAAATGCATATAACTAAACGTAAGCAGATTGGACACTTTTGTGGAGAACTGACTAAAGAACAGGTGGCAATTGGTATCCCTGTGCCAATAAATTCTGTAGTAGGCAAGTACTGCGAACAGCGGACATCCAAAGAATATGTATTTAAAATCTCCAACTGTATCAGCTGAACATGAACAGGAGGGAGATCGTAGTTCTTGGATTTTGTGCAGGTGTTGAGGGAAACAACCATGGTGAAACTTCATTCTTGCGATTGCTCTGATGAATTGGCGCGAATAGCGACGCCTATGGTGCCAAAGAACGTTCGGAATATCTGGATGGATAGTGGCATAGTGTTTTCCACGTTGTTGGGAGGTATGATGCGACAGATTTATATAATAAATTAGTAGGGATGCCAGAAAAGTCCCTGGTCAGACTTGCGGAGTCTTCTGGAAGCAGAAGGAATGGACTCACCTTGTGGCTGCGGCGACGATGACGTATGTGATGTGGCCGATACGCTGGTGATCAGCTCTGGCTGTGTCTGTTGGGACTGCGCCACCTGAGCCGCCAGAGTCTTGCGAGGATCCTCCCATGTGGTGGTCCGTGTGATGTGACTGGAACACAAGAAAAGATCGCCTCATTAAACTAAAAGCCACTTAAAATTATTAAACTTTTACAGAAAACTAGTGTGCTATCCCATCAGCATTGCAAAGTAAAATGCTACTTCCCACTGAATAATAATATGGGCAGATCAAACGATTTCCATACTTTAAATAATTATCTAGGTGAGATCCTAGAACCAACAGGGTTGGAAAAGGAAGCACAGATAGTCCGATTACAAAAACTCAAAAGAGCATATTGGAGAACCCGTGACATCTACAACAAGAAATGCATGTCCACACATACATAAATCAAACATTATAATACAGTGATTAAACCTGAAGTGCTGTATGCAAGCGAAATCTTGGTACTTAATAATAAAGGTGATCTGGAAAACCTCTTGACGTAGGAAAGGAAGATCTTGTGGAAAATTCTGAGCCCAGAGAAAAAAGAAGAAGGGTATAGACTCAAAATCACGCAAAGCTACGGAAAGACTGTCCAACCTTGCCGCAGACATCAGGAAACGAAGACTGAAATTCTATGGACACGTTCACAGACTATCGTCTTCAAGGCTAACCCACAACATTTTGACATATATTCTGAAAACTGAAGAACGTACCATGGATACAAGATGTTAAAAATGATCTGAAAAAGGCCCAAATAGAAACATCAGAAATACTGGACAGAAACATTTAGTACGTTTACATGGGGATTGAGATCGATTTGAGTACACTTGTGAATACGATCCCCGTTTACAAGTAGTAGACTATTTGAGTATCGTATTAAATTCGCCAGGCAACATCGACGCATGCGAACATGCAGAATATTGTAATAAAATCGAAATCACCTCTTAGAATTTAAAAACGCGAAATGCAGTAGAAGCCCAGGTGATAACTTTCAGTTTTGAAAGTATGTGTGGTATTTCAAATGTAACTAGTGCAATAGACGGAACGCACATTCCAATTTTACCCCCAACAGAAGGTTATCGTGATTTTGTTAACCGCAAGGGCTGGCCGTCTTATAATATGATTGCAGTTGCAAATATATTTACTGGCTTATTATAGGCCTATTTGTTATTTCAACAGAACTTTGATAATGATGATGATGATGATGATGATGATGATGATTTCGTCAGAACAAACATGGAGTATGTGCGCAGTCGTGTTCAAGACAATCTCAGTACGATCCGCGTTTACATGGAACTCAACTCGAACCGAGTACGATACACTCCCAGATTTTACCGTATCGACCTCGAGACTCAATCTGAACTGAGTCCCCGTTTACATGGCGTTTTCAATACGGAAGTGTACGCAGATCGATCTGAATTCTGCATGTAAATGTACCGATTTACCGTCAGAAGACAAACAGATGGGTAGTAAACCCAGAGAATGAAGTCCCTTAAAGACTAAGTGGTCAGAGGAAAGAAAACAGGCACACACTGAAAGAATGCAAGCAATATGGTCTGTTAGAAAGGCGAATCATAAATGTAATGCGTGATCCAACAGGGCCCATACGCAAATAATAATAATAATAATAATAATAATAATAATAATAATAATAATAATAATAATTATTATTATTATTATTATTATTATTATTATTATTATTATTATTATTATTATTATTATTATTATTAAGATGTTCTATAAACATAGATCGTCGATGCCGAAACATCTTATTCAATACTTACCACCAGGATTTTTATCTACGTACGCTGCCTCTTACCTACAAAATTTTTGGGAGATCCTTCCTCTACACAGTAAGATGTCGATCGAAGTAACTTTATGCAGAACTTGTCAACGAAGTTACAAGCATCGAGGAGAAATTGGTGATGATGATTGGGATGGACCAAATCCGATGATTGAACACTGTACACAGTGTATGAATGAACTTTCTCTAGTACCTCATGATGATGATGATGATTCCGAAAAGGAATAACAACAAGGTAAGAAGTGTATGATCTTATGATCTTCTCTGTAAAGCATAACATACTTAGTATAATATATTTCTAAATGTTTTTGTTTAATTTGAATGTTATTATTATTATTATTATTATTATTATTATTATTATTACTATTATTATTATGTGAAAAAATTAAGGACATGGCCAGGAAGAGAAGCTTAGCATTTTATGGACACATCTACAGGATGCATCATACCAGACTGACCAACCAGCGTCTCGTTTATTGGCAAAAGAGGAAGAGCAAGTTACTATGGTTGACGGAAGTTAAGAAGGATCTGCAGGAACTGGGAGGAACAGAGAGAGACTCAAAAGACCGGACATCTTTCAGGAGGATGCTTAACGAAATGAGGTTACAGAAGAAACCACCAAGAAGGAAGACAGCTCTTGGCTTTACGTCGCACCGACACAGATATGTCTTATTGCGACGATAGGTCAGGAAAGGGCTGGGAGTTGGATGGAAGCGGCCGTGGCCTAATTAAGGTACAGCCCCAGCATTTGCCTGGTGTGAAAATGGTAAACCACGGAAAACCATCTTCAGGGCTGCCGACAGTGGGGTTCGAACCCACTATCTCCCGAATACTGGATACTGGTCGCACTTAAGCGACTGCAGCTATCGAGCTCGGTGAAGAAAGACAGGTACCATGTGGACGAAGAAGAGGAAAGAACAACACAACCAGAGGATGTGCGAGTACTGAGTAAACATCCCAAACGCAACAGCTGAATATCGTGGTCCTTAGTCGACCTATACAAAACAAGAAGAAGAATGGATGATCTAATCGGTGCCTCTGAGACACTAGTTCAAAAAAGATGATAGTGGTGATTTTTAAGAGGATGTGAAAAAAAGTTCAGAGGACAAAATGTATTTCGGAAAGAGTGAGAAGAAATGGCGCAATGTATGTAAAAATTGTTGGATATAAGGATAACGTCCAGGTGGAGGTGGTGACTAACACTACGGAAGTATTGAATTTACCGATGATAACAAAGATATTTACAGTAAGATACAAAAGTTAAAACTAGAAAAGCAGCTGGATTTGATAAGATTTCGGGAGATATACAAAAGGCAATGGGTTGGGGTATAGTGCAATATCTGAAATACTTATTTGGTTACTGTTTGCATGAAGGAGAGAGTAGCCCTGGGTACAAACGATAGGGTGATAAACATAAAGCCGATAATTATAGGCCAATCACTTGGCATGTGTTGCTCGTAAGATCTAGGAAAGCATTTTATATTTGACACGTTTGCGAAATTCTTAACTGGTTTGATAGCACGCCATTTCGAGCTCAGGAGAAATTGTTCCGCTGATGCCCGACTTGTGGGATTACAGCAAGTTACAGCAAATATTTTAGATTCAGACTGTATCGCGATTGTCGTATCTTCCCCACTTGATGAGGTAGATCATGGGAGACTGCGGACGAAATGAGGGGAATTGGAGTAGACAAAAGAGTAGCTGTATGGGTCGCTATATTTCTACAAAATAGAACTCGGAGAATTAGAGTAGGTGAGCATTACCTGATCCTATAATGATTACGGAGAAGTTCCCCATGTCCTTTATGCTTTATTTTATATAAAAAGGATTTGAGTAAAGAAGTGGAATCGGAGATAAGGCTTTATGCAGATGTCATGCTGTACTGAGTAATAAATACGTGACAGGATTATAAGTGACTGCAAGACGATATCGACAACATTGTGAGATGGGCAGCGGATGATAAGATAAGCGGGGTGAAAAATCAGGTTGTAAGTTTCACCAGGAGAAAGAAGTCCTTTCGGTTTTAATTACTGTACTGTCACAGTACATCATGCGGACCACTGTAGGTAGCTACGTGTTAATATAAGGAAATCCCGGCCCCATGGCTAAATGGCTAGCGTTCTGGCATTTGGTCCAGAGGGTCGCGGGTTCGATCCCCTATCTTCATAGACGCGCAGGTCACCTATACTGGAAAGACCTGCACCAGGCCTCTTCGGAGGCCACACCCCATTATCAAATATAAGGAAAGCTCTTCTCTGGAGTGATCACGTACACGCGATTATAAATACATGTTACAGATCTCCAAGGGTTGCAGTAATTCGATGACGCAAGGGTGGAAAAGGAAAGGTACAGCCCCAGCATTTGCCTGGTGTGAAAATGGGACACCACAAAAAATCATCTTCAGGGCTGCCGATGGTGGGATTCGAACCCACCATCTCCCGAATGCAAGCTCACAGCTAAGCCACCCTAACCGCACGGCCAACTCGCTCGGTCTACAACCTATGACTGAGCCCTTAATTACACTGGATGTGCCACGAGAGATATTTTATAGAAACCCAGCTACCTCAGTCAGGATCTCGCGAGTCGCCCCCCTGTGGGTGGAGGTGGTAGAATAACCCCTGCCTGTACTAAGAGGCGACCAAAACGGGCCCCAGGGGCTCTGAATTTTGGAGCGTAGGTTGGCGACCACGGGGCCCTTAGATAAGTCCCGGCATTGCTTCCACGTACTTGTGCCAGGCTCCTCACTTTCATCTATCCTTACCGGCCCCCTTTGGTCAACTTTTCCGACGCCGATGCTATTAGGTTTCCGAGGCCTAGGGAGTCTTCTATTTTCACGCCCTTCGTAGCCCTTGTCCTTCTTTGGCCAGTACCTTCATTTTCCGAAGTGTCGGATCCCTTCCATTTTTTTCCCCCTCTGATTAGTGTTATATAGATTATGGTTGCCTAGTTGTACTTCCTCTTAAAATAACAATCACCACCACTCTCGCGAGTCATGGAGGCGGACACTCTACCACTACTCCACAGAGGCAGCTACGAATGTCCGTCATGTTAATCTTTTTTTTTAAAAAAATAAAAGAACAGAATAACATTCAGTAATAAGAAAGTAAAATGCCTGTGAAGCGTCAAGACGAAGGAAAGAGCACGATCACGAGAGCTAGGTGACATTTTGTTTCAAATTGATTAGTTTCGATGTAAATGAATACATTTTGTTGCTGACAGTTAACCTTTAGGCAGAATGTTACTTGTCAAAGCAGGAAGTCGAAAACGAATTATGTTTGCGTTCAAAGTGTCATTTACTTTCACACCATTAAACGATGTTACTCGTTTATAATCAATGAGTTGAACTGAAACAAAATGTAAGAACCTCACAAATTTACGGAGACACAAACTTACTTTCCAATGGAGCACAGGTTTCCAGGACGGGCTCGGTAATCTTTCCACTTGGTTCTGTTCGGCCCCTTTAGTACAATTAGGCCCGGTTTCACAGTATACGCTTAAGCCTTGGATCGGGCTTAAGCGGGAGCTTAAACTCTGGACGAGTTTCACAGTGGGGAGTGCAAGTGGTAAGCCGAGCTTATCTGTGACTGGCTTAAGCTGTATGAAACTGAGGTTTAAGCTAAGGATTCAGATCAGATGGTAGAGCGCTGGCCCTCTTATAGCCCAACTTGGCAGGTTCGATCCTGTCTCAGTCCTGTGGTGAAGGTGCTCAAATTCATAGTTAGTGGGACGTAAAACCAATAACATTAATAAATAACTTATATTTCTGAATATATTTCGAGGCTCAAGAGACAAAAATGTCGGTCGGTCACTTGCTTTCTTGGCTTACGCTGCGTGAACCATCAACGATAGACCCCAAGTGTAAGTGTACGAATTGTAGAGCATAGAAACCTCTACAAAAAAGTCCGCGATGGTATATACCTATTTCCAACCGTTTGCCCTCTAGAAACGATGTATAACCTACAAGTCAATCAATCATAGGCTACGGATGTAAACAAAGATGAGAATTGAATCACTGCGCATGCGCAAGCATTACCAACTTCGGAGATCTTCAGCTTAGTAAAGCTGCACATGGTCCCCCTACTGTGAAACTCGTAGTGTTTAAGCCAAAGAGTAAGCCTTGCTTAAGCGGCGTGCGTGGCTTACTAAAGCTTCGGCTTAAACTCAAACTGTGAAACCGGGCCTAAGACAAACTTTTAACTTTAACTTACAAGCTACGCGCACCCTATCTGTTTTCATCTTCCTTACATTTATTTTCACAAATTCCTCTGATATTTCATAATTTAATTTTTCTCTCTGGTTTCTTTCATCTCTGTTGAATAATACCATCAAGCATGCTCCAAAACGTTTGGCAACAGATATTGCTCCAGTGGAAAGAGTAACGAAATTCAAATATCTGGGAGAAATAATTCAAGAAAATGGTTTAAACAAATCTGCAGTAGACAAGATGGAAAGAGCATATGGCATCACAAATAATTTGTATAACAAAAAGTGTCTATCTAAAAATCTTAAAGTAAGGCAAGTGAATGCCTGGTAGTAAAAGATAAAACTTGAGGTACAAGAAAGGAGAAACATGAGAAAAATCTTAGGCTCTGTGAAAACAACATAAGTATGGAAATTAAGATATAATGATGAAATATACAGGAACATAGAAAATAAAACAGAAACCATAAAAAAAATGAGATTGCAATTTTTTGGACTTGTTTACAGAATGGATGATACCAGATTTTAAAAAAAATTCAAGTACCTTTGGAATCAAAAAGGCAGCAACTAGCTGGATTCAAGAAGTAAAGAAAGATTTAGAAAGAAATAATGTAAGAGAAGAAGAAACTATGGAGAGAGAGATTTTTAGATAGAGAGTAGTAAGTATGAAAGGATTCCAAGGAAGTTTGAACAAGAAACCTGGTGCGAAGTGGTCCGAGGACAGAAAGAAACAGCATAGTGAAAGGATGAAAGAATATTGGAAGGAACGGAAGAGAAAACAACAAAGTATGAAGAACTGAACTGAAATTGGCACGTGGTCGTTAGCAGGCCTCATCGGAAATAATAACAATAATAATAATAATAATAATAATAATAATAATAATCTATATATTTAAAAATTTATGAAAACTAAAGTCAGTCAGTCCGGCCATTCTATCCGGTCGATTTCCTTCATTCTTTTTCAACTAAAAGGTATTTATGCACAGATTTGTCATCAGGTACTATAAATCACTGAACTTCCGCCTCCCTCAAATTATTTGATTTATTTCAATTTTTTGTCTCTTTGAAGCAATCATATCTTTGGTTCTAATTGAAGTACGCAGTTTGTTTTGGTCTAAAAACACTCAGTGGATCAAGCGCTTTCTTTTGAGGTAACAACTACTTAAATTGGTAGATTCTGAGAAAAGTTATGAGTACGTTTGTCTCCATGACGAAGATCTTTGAAGGACTTTTTAACAGTTCGGCGCGTAGTGTTGTTCCAAGGAACGTTTAATTCAATTTCTTTGTGTGATGTATTTTCAAGTGTTTTGTTGACATAATATTACAGTCTATTACCATAGCAGATCATGTGCTTTATTTCATTAACTCGAAACTTTGCAAATACATCCGTGAGGATAGTAACGAACAACACCAGTCTTTGTACACTGCGGGCGGAGCCAGAGGGAAACTGCTAATAATAATAATAATAATAATAATAATAATAATAATAATAATAATAATAATAATAATAATAATAATAATAATCCAAGAGAATGGGTTGAAAAAGAATGGGAATGGCATTTCAACTGACAAGGAACATCTACAATGAAAAGGTTTTATTATGGGGCTAAATTGAGGATATCCGGAAGAGAGAAATAAAAATGCCAAGAAAAATTCTGGGGCCTAAATGTAATAAATTAAATATTAAATAAATCATTCTTTTTTGAAGCAGTATTTTACATCCTAATCGTTTTTGTATCGATTTCGGCCATCCCTTTATATTTTTCTAACCAACTCTTTATCCACCTCTCGATCAAAAAAGGAAATTGTTTTTTCGGGGGGGGGGGGGCGGTTATTTGCAGTCGTGATCGTAGGAGACGTGTCACCTCACAAGAGTTGTCAGCAAGTGCGCGGTGGTCGTCATTTCTGTACGTAAGATGAAGATATTCTGCAGGACGTAGCCGAGGTGTGGGTGGGTGGAGATACAGTGAGTGTGTGCTGGCGCCATGCGGATCCATTCACAGCACTGGTGGACCAAAATAAATCCCAGCTGCCAGCACACACAACACTTCTCCTCATCGGCTGGCTACATCACTTTCAAACCGTATTCCACACAATACTGATCTTTGCATCTTAAAAGTTTCCTAAATCTGCAAAATCTTGAAATCCAGTTGGAGTATATTCTAAGAAGGAACTTTCTTTCCGACCCAAACGGTCCTTACATATTTTGGGACAGCTGTTATCAACAGGGGCACAAACTCTATAGGGACCATGTCCTTCGGTCCACTGGAAGTACTTGGGAGGCACCGTTCATCCGTCTCAAAACCAGGCAATTAAATAAATGAAGACCATGCTTCCAGGATTGTTGAAGATTTCGATCCCTGTACCAAGTTTTAGAGGAGAAAAGTCATTTTCGTGTTTGAGAAGACTAACAATCCTAAACGTTCATCATAAGGAGACCAACTCTTTGGACACAGATTCTATAGTTAATAGGACATAAATTCGTACGTCAACTTTCGCAACTTAATTTCATTAACAAGCAATCAAGTCTATACTTTATTATACCAACATAATCCTGCAGTGGTGCAATGTGCAATATAAATTAATGTCTGAAAGAACTGTCTGTTTCTCTCTTTGGGGTCTCCTACTAACAAGATTACTGGAATGACGGGGAAGAACCTCCACTTGTGACTGAAAACCAAGCCTGAGAAACACGACAGGATCCAGCCTTGCTTGGCCTCCTCATGTTCTTCAAGTTTGCGCCACTGGATGTCAAAACTCAGAAGCACTGTTTTCGACATCGGTACAGTTGTTCTTCGTCCATAAAAAAATTTTCCTGGTGGGGAGGTTAATCACTAAATTATGCAAAAACTCCTACTGATCTCGTTGCACTAATACAACTCTATTCCAAACCCGCATTGCTATAGAAAAAAAGTATTTTGTCCGAACCTCGCAAACATAAATCTCTTTTTTTAAATAATAATCTCAACGATTTTCTCGTGAATCTCTAGTTAACGGAATTCACGTTCGAGAAAATAATCACCTCGTTTGACTAAGAAACCCATTCTGTGTCGAATAAAAATTTTGGAGACCACTGCTTCAATTTCTGTCAGTATGTACTGTATGTTTGTTCGAGCATCACGTGAAAAGGGCAGGTATACTTTCATGAAACTGAGCATGCATGGATTTTAGAATTGTGATACGATAGATTTTGAGCGAGCTGGGATCACGATATTCAAAAGAAAGGTTTTTTTAATGATGCTATATTTTGAGAACTTCAGCTTTATTTAGAAATGTTCCAAACAAAACTTATTTTTAATTTTGAAAATTATGTCATAACTTGTTTGTTAAAACCAACTCTAACGGAGATGTTTACCTTTTTCCTTTCCAGCCAACTGCAACGGCGGGCTTCAGTGGGACGAAAATACTGTCTTTCATGGGGATGGTCGTGGCTGTGGTCATGATTGCCTTTCTAAGATGCAAAACCACCGGATCATCTGTCCCTTTTAATCAGGAAAATAATGAAGATCACTATGGAGATGAGAAAAAACCTACAACTCAAAATAACAGTGACTGACTGTTGTTCGGTGAGGTGTGATCGATCTCTTCTGCTGCAACTCATCTACGCTAGATGACCTCACTGCTGCACTGTACAAACACTAACCCGTCAATTTATTTAAAATCTTCCATTTATATTCTTATGAACATCTGAAGGTTATTATATTCGGTTTCAATCTCATATCTTTTTCTGAATTCCACCTGATTAGTCTCGTCAATTCCGTTGTCATATTCAGTGTGAACAAGCAACCAAAATGCGATTTTTCACAGCATTTTCTGAAAAAGAATGAAAAAAAAGGTGAGATGTTTTCTAACAGTGCGAAGATTTATAGTGTGAATTCGAAATGATATCCCGTCCTAGAGTGGTATGTGTTCTAATGTGTATATATGTGGAAAAAATCCAAGCAGCTCAGAGTAGCGTTACGAAAATGTTGCAAAGTTTGGCCTGGAGAAAGGAGATGAGCTGCTCGACTAAGTGGTATGTTACGAGCTGTCATTGGCCAAACTTTGCAACATTTTCGTAACGCTACTCTTCTGTCGGAAATCATCCAGAACAGTTACGATAATCAGACATGGAAAATATGTACAGGATATTCTAATAAAACCGAGAGGAAAATATAGGATTGAACAGAGACCAAGTATTAGGAAAAGTAAAGTAGTCTCTGATCTTAACTGTAAAAGGTTCACAGTGATCGGTGGTAGGTGTGAGGCAGGAACATGGTGTAAGCGGAATTATCTCTTAAGATGAAGCCGAACTTCCGAGGTTCATTACGCTTTCCGTATTTCGACATAGATTTTCACAGAATCTGAATAATGTGCTTTTAAGTGAATGTTTCCAAATGAATGAATCTGAAAATCTGTACTGGAATGACCGATTCAACAATATTCTGTAAAACGTAACCTTCAAGAATGAAATACAGATTGATACAGATGAAAAAGTTCATTACTGAAATACAAAGACGGGGAGTTTAAAAAAAAAAAAAAAAAAAAAAAAAAAAAACCAGAAGGGCCGATGACCTTCGATGTTAGGCCCCTTAAAACAACAAGCACAAGCAACAAACAACAAAAAACCAGATGCCAAATTAGCAAACGTTAAAAGCACTTAAAAAACTGAAATGTCACAGCAGAAGAGAAACATAGTGAGTTGCTAACGTTTAAAATGCGTATAAAGGTGGAGAGAAATCATAGGAAGGTAGAAATCTGCCGCTGAATCCAAATAACGAACCGTGATATAAACAAATGATCAAGGGTTATGAATTTCATGTTGTTGGTCCGTACTGAACTGAGAATAATATATGAATAGTAACACAGTAAGGTTTCCACCTATTCAGTACTAATATGTATTTACAATGTTATAAATTACATGGGACTAGTTTCGACCCGCCTAGGGGTCATCATCAGCCATATTAAAGCATACATAAGTATTTTGTCGACTCCTAAAAACATGTTATTTTTAACTGTAATAATCGTATGGATTTTATAATTTATAAAGTAAAGTTTGGTAATGAGATGAGAAATGTTAGTATGGTACAGGTGAGTAGTAAATAATAATATATATACAAACAAGTTTGGAACAAAGTACTAGTGGGGTGCTTAGAGTTGTAAAATATAACCTCGTGGATGTCAGTAGTCCTCGTACTAAAGAAACAATGTAAAATAACACATATAAACATATATACAAGTATGTACAAAGTCTGGAGAGTAAAGAGTGATACTCTTTTAATGTCGAGTTGGCTTGACACTGATCACTTAAGCGGAGAAATTAGGTATTTGGTGTATTAAAGCTGTGTTGGTCAGTTGCGTTGTTGATTGTTGGACGTGATGTTGTTTTTGAATTTCTGGTTGAGAAGAATGATTCACTTAGAGGGACATTTATGATCAACTGAACGTTATCACTTTTGGTGTAATGTTGTCTTATCAATTAGCGATTATCATAGCGAGTGAAACAATAATGTATTTGTTTTTTCTTTACTGCCTATTATTTTCGATCCAAACATTTCAACAGCCGAAATCTTTCTGTGCCTGAGGATGAACAAGTAAATTCCGATATTAGAGTATAAACATATTGTTTGCAACATTTTGGTATGTGCGAGAAATAATAATATAATGGCATATGACCTGCAGGAGGCCCTAGTGCAGGTCTTTCGAATTACACCTATAAGTGACCTGCGCCTCAGTGAGGATGGGGCCCACCTACGATCAATGTTAATGATTAAGACGGCACACACAGAATTCCCGAGCTAGGGGAATTAATCAAAAAACTTTTAAATCCCCAACACAGCCATGGATTGTACCCGGGACCCATGGAACCAAAGACTAGCACGCTAAGCATTTAGCCAGGGAGCCGGGCATCATAATAATAATAATAAAAAGAATATATCTGCGCAAGTGAGAGTCTAGTTTTGAAATATAGATTAGATAAACTGCAAGTACAAGAAAGAATTATGATAAACAATGTTAGGTCCAACGAAAACATCAGAACAATGGAAACTAAGAAGTAATAAGGAAATATACTAGAACACAGAAAATACAACAGAAAAGGAAAATTGCTATTCTTTCGACCTATCTATAGAATGGATGATAAGAGATTGACAAAACAGATGTACCTCTCAGATGCATAAACCAATGGTATGAATCTTTAAGAGTGGATGATGGTGAAAGCGTGTGCGTGTAAGTTAGTTAATTTTCATTAAAATAATTTAAACTTAATTTTACATTAAATTTCATTTAGTACTTCGACAAATGATATGTACGTATTGGTATAATTATTATGTTGCATTTATTTTGAATTTATATTACAAATTAGTTTCTTTTAAAAATGTTTTGATATTCTCCATAATTTTCTGTACGATGATGTGGTTAAGTGTAAGAGAGGACCTGTGTCCTAACTTCGCCACTAACAAAGATAAATAAATAAATAAATAACTAAATAAATAACTAACTAAATAAATAAATAAATAAGAGGAAGTCAACAACGAGGTGGATATAAGAGGTCAAGAGAGATTCAGAAAGAAAGAAAGAAAGAAAGAAAGAAAGATGAAATTACAGAAAGAGAGATTTTTTAAAAGGAAAATTTTAAGAATGGAAGGATTCCAAGGAAGAATGAAAAGTAAACCTGATCCAAAGTGGTATGAGGGGAGAAAATTAAAGCATAATGTAATTATTAAGGAAGAATACTGAAAAAAAACGGAGGGGGAAACAACAAGAAAACCGAGCTCGATAGCTGCAGTCGCTTAAGTGCGGCCAGTATCCAGTATTCGGGAGACAGTAGGTTCGAACCCCACTGTCGGCAGCCCTGAAAATGGTTTTCCGTGGTTTCCCATTTTCACACCAGGCAAATGCTGGGGCTGTACCTTAATTAAAGGCCACGGCCGCTTCCTTCCCACTCCTAGCCCTCTCCTGTCAAATAGTCGCCATAAGACGTATCTATGTCGGTGCGACGTAAAGAAAAAAACAACAACAAGAAGGGATGAACTGAAATTGGCATGTGGTCCCTAGCAGATCTCATCGTGACTGCAATTTGCTTTACGTCGCACCGACACAGATAGGTCTTATGGCGACGATGGGACAGGGAGGGGCTAGGAGTGCGAAGGAAGCGGCCGTGGCCTTAATTAAGGTACAGCCCCAGCATTTACCTGGTGTGAAAATGGGAAACCACGGAAAACCATATTCAGGGATTTTCTACAGTGGGGTTCGAACCCACTATCTCCCGAGTACTGTACACTGGCTGCAGCTATCGAGCTCGATAGCAAACCTCATCGTAAATAATAACAGTACGCAGCAGAAACGCTAAACATGGATTTCAAAGGCCAGATGGAGAAACTCGAGCTAAAAGAAAGGACAGTTTTTAAGAAAGATCATAGGACCACAATTTCAGGATAATAAGATGAGTGTGAAGAAAACCGAAAACCGAAAAACTTCAGATACTATGCGAAAAAGAAGGATAAATGTTTACGACCATCTTCTCACAATGAACTCTATAGTAGATTAAGCAAACAAATCTTTGACTTCTTCCGTAACCGCAAAACAAAACCCAACAGGTTTAAAGAAACTGAAAAAGACCTAGTAGAATTAAAAATTAACGAAAATTTGCTATTCGATCGCAGAGCTAAAGTAATAAAATTACTAAAGACGAAAATATAAGGTTCCAAGACAAATCTACATTAAAAACCAAACCTCACATGTGCCCTAAAGACTGTGAAACGAAAGAAGATAGTAATAATAATAATAATAATAATAATAATAATAATAATAATAATAATAATAATATTGGTCAAATAGAAAAGGTAAAGAAATTCAAATATTTGGGTTTAGAAAAATCTGCTATAGAGGAGAGGATACAAAAGATGGAAAGAGCGTACGGTATAACTAAGAATACTTACAACAAAAAGTGCTTATCAAGAAAACTTAAAATAGAGCACTACAACACAGTAGTGAAACCAGAATGCCTTTATGCCAGCGAATGTCTCGCACTGAACTACAAGCTTGATAAATTAGAAATATTAGAAAGAAGAATTATATGGAAAATATTAGGTCCTGTAAGAATTGCAGAGTTTTGGAAATTAAGAAGTAACAATGAAATTTACCAGAACGTAGAAAACATATCAGAAACAATAAGAAAAAGGAGATTGCTATTTCTTGGACACATTTACAGAATGGATGACAATAGACTTACTAAAGGAATCTTCAAGTACCTTTGGGAAAAGAAATCAACCACCACCTGGATTCAAGAAGTCAAGAAAGACCTGGAAAGGAACAACATACGGGAAGAAGAATTATTGGAAAGAAAGATTTTTTAGACAGAAAGTCTTACAAATGGACGGATTCCAAGGGAGGAAGGAAAAGAAAACAGGCACAAAGTGGACTGAAGACAGGAAAAAGAAGCACAGTGAAACAATGAAAGAATACTGGAAGAAAAGGAAAGAACAACTAAGGAGGAAGTGAAATTGTAACGTGGTCCTTAGAAGGCCGGAACGCAAGAAGAAGAAATAATAATAATAATAACAATAATAATAATAATAATAATAATAATAATAATAATAATAATAATAAATCCCACATGCACTGACCGGGATTCAAAGCCAGTGACGATGCCACTCGTCTATGCTTTATAAATTACCTGTTCAATGCCACACGAACACACGGCGACGCAAGGATACGAAACGACTAGGAGTGGCGAGGAAGTGGCCGTAATGAAGGTACAGTCCCACCATTTGCCTGGTATGAAAGTGGGGAAACCACGAAAAAAAAAACATCTTCAGGGCTGCCGACAGTAGGGTTCGAACCCACCATCTCCCGAATGCAAGTCCACAGCTCCGTGACGGCAACTTGCTCGGTTAGTAATGTGGAGATCGGGTCGAACAGGTCCACTCCTCACGGTAGTGTAATTAGCCTTTCAACGACTGAACTCATGTCATTTAAATGCAATTCTTATTGCCATCACTTCTCCTGCGAGACGTCAATAATTGAGACCTCGGCGGCAATTTAAATTTAAAATGTACGATTTGAAAGGGAAATGACACATGTCCGGTGGAGAGAGCGACACTTATTGATGTGGTGCGGCACATCACAAAGATGTCTCTATGTTTATATCTTTCTCATGTCAACCGGCTGCGGTCTCTGTACCTTCTTTCCTGTTTACATCACGGACATTAACCTCCGTACATTTATCAACACTCTTTTAAAGAAACTGTGTCAAAAGGAACATGGTATTTATCTACTACAGCTTTCGCGAACGAACTCTAGTACACCGTCGACAGTAGAAAATTAATACACTGATTTTTCTTCTCTAGGTCGCACCGACACGGATAGGTCTTATGGCGACGATGAGAAAGGCCTAGGAATGAGAAGGAAGCTACCGTGGCATTTTGCTGGTGTGAAAATGGGAAACCACAGAAGACGATGTTCAGAGTTCCCGACAGTGGGGTTCGAATCCACTATCTCCCGAGTGCAAGCTCACAGCTGCTCGCATCTAACCGCACGGCGAACTAAATCGATAAATTACATTTAAATCTATATTACTTACTTCCTTGTTAAGGCCTAGTACAGATGTATCTTTACCGATTTAGTATACGTAAGCTATAGTAGAAAGGCGCCCGGACGACCTTTTTTCCTTCGTCTTGCTTCACTGCTCGGCATCCTTTGGTCATAGATGAATGTTTCTCTACACAAACATTTCTCGAGAAATGCTTAATAGAATGGTGAAAACCGCACCAAAATCCATTCTGTCCTTCTTGAGATTATCTCTCACAGACCGGCAGACATACAGGATCGAGGACTTCATTTTATACCTGAAGTACAGATGCATGGACCGTATCAAAATTATTTGTGTTACAATAAGACAATACTCTCTCCTCTGTTTCTGGTTATCTGAAACTCGGGGATTCTTACTACGTTACTCTGAGACACAGGCGTTCAGCTCGTATCTGGACAGTTCCCCACACTGACACTGCAAAATATACTGACACTTCCCCACAGCCCTTGGACGCGGCTACCATATTAATGCCTGAGAAATAATCTCGAATGACAATTCCCCACACATCCCCCCCCCCCTCCCCCCGCCCTGGCGCCGGCTCCCAAAAAATGCTACCATACACTTTCCGCACATTTATTATACATTATTTGATGCGTCTGTTTAATACCCTTCAGCTATTTGCGTGCCACCACTGTATGCCGCTCTGGCCATTCTACGCTCTGTGGGATTACCACCTTGGGACAGTAACCTGTTGTTGTTGGATTCCTGGATTATGCCAGCCAATGGGGTAGCAAGTATCTACTGGCATTGCCGTTTTGATTCTTGCCTTGGATTTTTTTTTTTTTTTTTTTTGCGTCGCACCGACACAGATAGATCTTATGGCGACGATGGGATAGGAAAGGCCTAGGAGTGGGAAGGAAGCGGCCGTGGCCTTAAGTAAGGTACAGCCCCAGCATTTGCCTGGTGCGAAAATGGGAAACCACGGAAAACCATCTTCAGGGCTGCCGATAGTGGGATTCGAACCTACTATCTCCCGGATGCAAGCTCACAGCCGCGCGCCTCTACGCGCACGGCCAACTCGCCCGGTCTTGCCTTGTTAGCAGCGTGACTACTATGAGGGTAAAATTTGATCGGACATCTAAGGGAAGGGAAGCCTGAAGATGTGTTCGATGAGAGGGTGGAAATACACTATCAAGCTCCAGAAAGTTCCAAACTTAGCTAATTTTTTTGACTACTTTGTTGAAAACTGGCTAGACAACCACGACATTCCAATCGAGATGTGGAATTGCCACCAAGCACGGGACAGGACAACGAACGCTGTTGAGGGCTGGAACAACCGACTCAACAATCTTGTCGGGAGACCTCACCCCAAATTAAAATGGTTGTCAAAGGTGTTGAAGACGGAAGCACAGAAGACAAACTGCGCATTTCTGAAGGCCTTGGGGGAAGCGCGTATTTGTGTGGAATTCTCAGTCGAATCAATCAATACCAATCAATCAATACTGATCTGCATTTAGGGCAGTCGCCCAGGTGGCAGATTCCCTATCTGTTGCTTTCCTAGCCTTTTCCTAAATGATTTCAAAGAAATTGGAAATTTATTGAACGTCTCCCTTGGTAAGTTATTCCAATCCCAAACTCCCCTTCCTATAAACGAATATTTGCCCCAGTTTGTCCTCTTGAATTTCTGAGTCATTAATCAGGTAGCCGCGTCCAAGAGCTGTGTGGAAGTGTCAGTATTTTGGCAATGAAGGGAAGTGTCAGTGTGGGGAACTGTCATGTAATCGTTACGAACTGCAACCCTGACTAGTGCAACAGAACCTAGCTGCAGCGGTTGTGGAAAGGGATGGATTTCTGATGCCTGTCCAACAAGTATGGAAAATCGTGTCAAGAATTTCTACATCGTTGAAAAAAAAATGAAATGAAACGGGAAATTCTGAGCATTTCTCTCAACAACCAAATATACCGCTAGAGAAATGTATGGAAGAACAGGCATTCTACATTGACCGGAATGTTACCAACAATCTCCTCAATTATTCAATGTATTCGATGTAACATCACACAAAGAAATTGAATTAAACGTTCCTCGAAACAACACTACGCGCCGAACTGTTAAAAAATGCTTCAAAGATCTTCGGCATGGAGACAAATGTACTCATAACTTTTCTCAGAATCTACCAATTTAAGTAGTTGTTACCTCAAAATACAGCGCTTGATCCACTGAGTGTTTTTAGACCAAAACACACTGCGTACTTCAATTAGAACGAAATATATGATTGCTTCAATGAGAAAAAATGTTGAAGAAATGAGACGTCAAATTGAATGTGCACTCAGAACTTTCCTCAGAATCAACCAATTTGAATAGTTAAGAGCTCAAATGAAAGAGTTGAGTGTTCTTAGGCCAAAACGAACTCCGTGCCTCAATTAGAACCAAAGATATGATTGCTTCAAAGAGACAAAAATTGAAGAAAAAATCAAATAATTTGAGGGAGGCGGAAGTTAAGTGATTTATAGTACCTGATGACAAATCTGTGCATGAATACCTTTTAAAAAAAGAACGAAGGAAATCGACTGGACTGACTGACTTTTTTAATATATAGATACTCCACCACCGTCGCTTTACTGAAGTGTCTGTAGATATTTTACTTGCTAAGTAGATCAACTTTCATAAGGCGGACTGAATAAAACAGGAAGTAAATAAATGTATTCGCAAAACCAATTAGAATGTGACAGTTCGAGACAAAAGACAGAGCGCGAGTCAAACCGAAGTGTCACGAACAGTTGTTATTCCAGACATGTACGAAGGTTTCCATTAACAGAATGAAAAGATCTATACGGAGTTTTAAGAACACAAACAAACAAACAAACAAACAAAGTAGCCGAGTTAATGGTTGTATGACCTTGTTAACATGAAGGTCAGGAGGTCCAGTCTAACCTTTCACATACATCCTAATCCTTTCGGGTCATTAAAGAAATAATCGAGTAACTTAGCTACAGTGAAGTATAAACGTGTTAAAGCAGACCATCAAACGATAAAACCCGACTACAAAATTGAAATCAATTTCACTAAATAGTGAATATGAGAGAAGATTTATAACTGACAAGTCTAATGAACTAATGTTGTTGACCCAGTCCCGTGAAGGAAGCTGGGAAGCTCTTTGACATCAAAAGTAGCGGAACAGGTACTCGGGGATTCTCCGAAACCATCACGAGCTGAAAAGTAAATCAATCCAAAACAAATGAACTCAGGTGATGCAGGAAATACTGTATTAATTAGGAAAAGTCTTGAAGGAAGTAGAAGAATATTGTTACTTGGGTAGTAGAACAACTATTTGTAATGATGGCAGAAGTTAAGGAGGACATACAGTAATGTGCAGAATAGCACAAGCAAGGAAGGCCTTTTTCTTTGCTCACTTCGAACACTGATAGAGGAAGTAAAAAGATGTTTTTGAAGACTTTCTATTTCAAGACAGGAATTCCCCGACTATTAAGGACAGGGGGGGGGGGGGGGGCTGGAGCCGTCAGAGTCTCATTAAACGTATTTTGCCCCTCCACTAGTCCGTACCCTGTTGTTGTTATCAGTCCAAAGACTGATTTAATGCATCACTCCATGCCACCCTATCCTGTGTTAACCTTTTCATTTCTAAGTAACTACTCTACCGGGCGAGGTGGCCGTGCGATTAGGGGCGCGCAGCTGTGAGCTTGCATCCGGGAGATAGTGGGTTCGAACCCCAGCCCTGAAGATTGTTTTCCGTGCTTTCCCATGTTCACACTAGGCAATTAATTAAGGCCACGGTCGCTTCCTTCCCAGTCCTAGACATGTCCTAGCCCATCGTCGCCATAAGACCTCTCTGTGTCGGTGCGACGTAAAGCAACTAGCAACTACTCTAATCTGGTTCTATGTATATTTAGTCATCAGCCCGAAGGCTGGTTGGATCGTCAACAGCTCCACCATTAGCTGTCATAGATGGTCTGGGCATCACTGAAGAGGCGTACTAGGGAAATGAGGAGTGAGGTAGTTTCTCGTTGCTTTCCTCACTGAGCCAGAAGTTGCTATTACATATCAGTCTGCCAAGCCCACTGAAATGCATGCACCAATCGACCCTATGAGCAATAGTTTCACATCATTCATAGCAGGGACTGGCTGCATAAGGAATGGCATTACTAGCATCGCTCATACTTCAGTCACTTTCATGTTGTCAAAGCCAAGTATAAGACAGAGACAGATCCATGAAAGTAACAAAATTGCTCTAGCCTATACCAGAAGACAGAGTGCACTGTAAACACCAGGTCCCACCAGCAAAGGCACCTAATCTGGTTACCATGTTGATATGGCGTTGGCGTTGTAAGGGAAACCTGGACGCTAACTAGCTTGCAAAGAAGGAAAATAGAAGCTTTCTAAATGTGGTGTTACAGAAGAATGCTCAAGGTGAGATGGGCAGATCGAATCACGAATGAAGAGATACTGACTCGAACTCGTGAGAGGAGATCGATTTGGCTAAATATGACCACGACACGAGATAGAAGGATAGGACACATCTTAATCCACCCAAAACTTGTTCAGTTACCGTAGTTTTTGAGGGAGTTGTAGGGGGTAGAACGGTAGGGGTAGAAAAAGCTATCAACACGATAACCAGATTTGAGCAGGGACCTGTTCCATGAACGAACTTTGCAACTTTTCACTTTGCACTTTTCAGTTCAAATTTTCTTCCACCATCACTTTCCAGATTTAGCTTGCAAAGTGAAAAGTTAGGAATCTTTTCACTTTTCAAGCCTGTTATGTTCCTCCATTGGTTCAGAAATGCAAAGTGTAAAGAAATGAAGTGAAAAGATTTCAGAAGTCTTGCAAAGAGATGATTCCCTTTTCATCTGTTAATTAACAAGTGTGTACACTAGTTTCTCGGCGTAGAATTTGGTTTAGTGATATAAACACGTCACGACGTGAGCTTTTGTTAGTGTGAAGTGAGGACAGTGATGAAAAATCCAAGAAGAGAACATGCAAAGACAGGATTAATTCTCATAACCTCACTTCGACGGAATTTCGCGAGTGATTTCGTATTACCCCGAGACAGGCTGACTATATGGATATTCTTGAAATGATCGGTCATTTATTGAAACATGCAACAATCCCTTTCCGAAAAAGAACAAATTCTTATATGCTTGCATTGGTTAGTAAATGGTGCCCAGCAGCAATGCATGGGACATCAAAATCAATTATTTGCAGAACTGTTACCAAAGTCGTAGATGTTATAGTAAATGAAATATGTTCTAACACAGTACGTTGGCCTGATAATCCACTTAATATAGCGACGGGATTTCTAATGAAGGGTAAATTTCCCCCTGTGTGTGGATGTGTTAGCGGTACTCTCGTTAACAATGATGTGTGTCATCATTTGAGAGGTTATTTTTAAAGTTGCCAAAAAGGATGTCGCGTTTTTCCTTGACAACTTCCAGCACAGCCAGCTTCTTGTAACAACATTTCTTTCCCATGGTAAAAACTTTATAACTAACACCAAAATTATGCCGTCAATTTCGCCGCGAAAAATAAAGCATTAAAATCATAAAGTATTAGGCCTATACAGTTTGCCCATGGAATAAACTTGATCGGATCACTCATTCGCAAAAACTTTTCACTTCGCGAAGAAATTGAAAAGTAAAACCTAGATCATGGTGGAACAGAAAGACTTTGCAAGAATTGAAAAGTGCAAAGTTGAAAAAGTTGCAAAGTTCGTTCGTGGAACAGGCCGCAGATGTAGGATGCAGCAGTGACGTAGGTATTAAAAGGTCAACACAGGATAGGATGGCATGGACAGCTGCATTAAATCAGCATATGGAATTATACCAACAACAACAACAACAAGATACGTACTAGTGGAGGGGCAAAATAGGCTTAATGAGAGTGACGGCTCCAGCCCCCCGCTGTCCTTAATATTCCGGGAATTCCCGTCTTGAAATAGAATACAGAGACAAGGGTGCACTGACGAAACAGAGAAGGCAATTACCAGAATTGGCGAGGATGGAAGATGTGGGTTAGGAGACAACTAAGAAGTAGAACATACCGCCGGACATAGGAAATATGTACTTATGGATACAAATGCCAGAATATTTAATTATAAAAGGGCAAAAATATGTAAATAAATAAAACATTTAGTTAAATAAAAAATATTTAAGCACATAATTATCCCATCAATAATAATAATAATAATAATAATAATAATAATAATAATAATAATAATAATAATAATATCAACATATTTGAAAATGTTTACGAGAGAAAACATATTAAGCATATTTATTTCAAACCATATTTATATTTCTTCTTCTACTTTCTTCTCCGCCAACATAGTTTCCTTGAGTCATTTCCCACAGTAAGTTCACCTAACATTTTTCTTTGCATTTACTTTCGCATCCGGGAGATAGTGGGTTCGAACCACACTGTCGGCAGCCCTGAAGATAGTTTCCCATGGTTTCACATTTTCACACCAGGTAAATGCTGGGGCTGTACCTTAATTAAGGCCATGGCCACTTCCTTCCCACTCCTAGGCCTTTCCTATCCCATCGTCGCCATATTTGTATCGGTGCGACGTAAAGCAATTTTTTTTAAAAAATCCTCCATTTAGTTTCAGTCTTATTTCTTGTTACATATATACGATAATTCTACTACAGCTTTTTGCATAGATACGGAAGTAATACATTCTAGTTTATACTTAGTCCGTTTACATGGGGACTGAGATAGATTTGCGTACACTTACTATTGAATACGATCCCCGTTTGCATGTAGTAGGCTATTTGAGTATCATATTGAATCCGCCAGGCAACATCGACGCATGCGAACGATGCAGAATATTGTAATAAAATCTATATCACCTCTTAGAATTTAAAAAGGCCAAATGCAGTAGAAGCCCAGGAGATAACTTTCAGTCTTGAAAGTGTGTGTGTGGTATTAAAAATGTAATTGGTGTAATTGATGGAACGCACATTCCAATTTCACCCCCAACAGAAGGTTATGGTGATTTTGTTAATCGCAAGGGCTGGCCGTCTTATAACATGATTGCAGTTGCAAATATATTTACTGGCTTTTTATATTTGTTATTTCGACAGAACTTTGATGATGATGTCAGAACAAACATGGAGTGTGTGAGCAGTCGTATTCAATACGATCTCAGTACGATCCGCGTTTACATGGAACTCAAATCAAATCAAATCAAATCAAAATCTCTTTATTTGCAAATGAGGTGTCTACCTCGGTGGCAAATGGTACACTAAAATACATTATTGTCAAGCAATAAATTTTAAATTAACAAGAGACGAAGAAAATTTTCCTAGAATACAATATTATACAATTTGCGCTAATAATTTGTTCTATTAAACACATACATCATCCTTAATAAATTTATATTGTTTACAAGATTCTACTTATAATATCTTACAAACATAGTCAACTCATATACAGTATGTGAAATTACTTCTAATAATAATATACAACTGGTATAAGATTAAAATTAACATTGAATTTATTTACATATTTATATTTTACCCATTTTGGAACCTAAGTAGCATAACGACCTGCTGCGTCTTAACCAGAGCCCCTTTTGCCACCACTTTTCAGAGTTCCTGAAGGGCCTTCACAGCTACCGTAGCGGTCCCAGGGCCCTCGAAGTCCCCACTGTACTTCACCCCTACAGGCAGTCCCCTACTTGGGCTGTCCAAACTCCATAGACCAGGGGATGGAATTAATTTAATCACACACATTTTTATTTACAATATCCTGCACTGGTCGAATGCCCTCTAACATTTCATTTATTTTCTCTGTTGTTGTTTATTCTCTTCAATTCGAACTGAGACCCCGTTCACAAGGCGTTTTCAGTACGGTGAGAGTACTCAGATCGATCTGAATCCTGCATGTAAACGTACTAAATGTCCGTTCCCGGCATAGAAGAAATAAGATCTAGAATTCATCAGGAGAAATGTCTCACTGAATAAATGAGTCATTATCAGTGATCACGGGCTTATCCATGGTACTGGTCGAACCTCTCAATGCTTCTCAGCTGATAGACATGACGTAATATTGATAATAAGACGGACGCGTGACGTATTTTCTTCGGAAAATAAATCATTTTGCCAAAGTGGTGACCTTGAATCTCAGTTAATCTACTTAAATTCAAGGTCAAAGCAGTGACGTGATTTCTTATCAGGCGATAAAATAAACTGTGGCTACTAAAAATTAGCTAATAACATTCGAGATAACCGGAACCCACCTACGCAGTTTACAGTGCGATAAGCACCTCTGATAACCCATCTTGCACAATATATAGATGAACCATTCCCTGAACATCGAGAAATAACTGAATAATAATAACTAGGGCCCGAATGTTGATGACGTCTCGTCTTTTTATTGAATGGTTAGGTCCAATGCTCCAGTATATACAAACTCTATTCATAGCACCTTGATCACAAATATATCCTTTTTATTTTGCAGTATTTTTTCGCACTTTTTTAAATGTTAAGAGCATTTTCTTTGATTTCGAGTAATGTTCGGTCATATTTTGGAGAATTTCGTCCCTTTAGGCCCTAACTACTAGTTACACAAATATTGGAATAAAACCTGTAAATATAATCCGTGGCTCAGGCGGCAGCGCGCCGGCCTCTCACCGCTGGGTTCCGTGGTTCAAATCCCGGTCACTCCATGTGAGATTTGTGCTGGACAAAGCGGAGGCGGGACAGGTTTCTATCCGGGTACTCCGGTTTTTCCCTGTCATCTTTCATTCCAGCAACACTCTCCAATATCATTTCATTTCGTCTGTCATTAATTAATCATTGCCCCAGAGGAGTGCGACAGGCTTCGGCAGCCGGCACAATTCCCATCCCCGCCGCTAGATGGAGGCTTCATTCATTCCATTCCTGACCCGGTCGAATGACTGGAAACAGGCTGTGGATTTTCATCAAGTCATATACTTGTTCTTTCGAGTCTTCGTTTCTGAATCACATTTATATTTTGTAGAAATTGATTTGTCAAATTGTTTCTGATAATTTTTTATATATTTTTGTAGACTTTAATTTCACAAATCGTTCTTTTCAACCTTTCGTTTTCAATCAATATTCATTGTTACTGTGTATCCTCTGTTTTCGAGCATCATCCAAATAAAAGGCCTGCATTATGTACATTGTGAGTTTGTGCCTAACCTATTATTTTCCGAAGAATTTTTAAACATCATTTTATAATGAATTTTCTTAATTTTTAGGTAATTTCATAGTCATTAACATTTTAAAGTGCAGTTTTTAAATATTCTTTACGTCATCAACGTTTGAGCTTCAAACTGCAAAGAGAGATTCCAAGAAGATAGAGATAGCTTATAAACTCCCTCAACACAGCTACAGCAAACGAGCGATACAGTTCCAGGCAAAAACAGGCTTTACACAACTGTCAACTGTAGTTGAACCAGACGTATTGTATGGTTCAAAATGTTTGACGTTGAACAAGAGAGGCGAACTAGAGGAACTGGAAAAGAAAGAAAGAAAGAAAGAAAGAAAGAAAGAAAGAAAGAAAGAAAGAAAGAAAGAAAGAAAATGTTTACGAAAATGTTTCAGACCCCAAAAGAAGAGAAGATATGAGAAGACTTCTACCACAATGTACAGAAAATTACAGAACACAATTAAAAGACGAAGACTACAATTTACAATTTTATGATCACCTTCACAGCATGAACGACGACGTTACAATTGGCTTTACGTCGCACCGACCACAGGTCTTGGATGGCGGCAATGGGACAGGAAATCACTAGGAGTGGGACGAAAGCGGCCGTGGCCTTAATTAAGGTAGAGCCCCATCATTTGCACGGTGTGAAAACGGGAAACCACGGAAACCATCTTCAGGGCTGCCAACAGTGGGGCTCGAACCCACTATCTCCCGGATGCACCGCCAACTCGCCCGGTAATAATAAAGAAGGAACAGAGATGTTGACATAAACTGTCTAGCATTTGCAGATGATTTTGTCATACTTTCAAAAAGTGAAAAATGCAGCAGTACAAGTCAATCTCTTGGTAGAAATAGCCAACAGAACACAGGTTTAAGAATTTCTGTAGAAAAAAAACAAATTTATGACAAGTTAAAAAATGCTCCAGAATTTCTAGTACAGTAACAGAAATTGGTGGAATAAAGAAGGTAAAGAAATTCAAATATCTGGGAAAAACAATTCAAGAAAATGGTTTGAAAAATTCCGCTGTAGCAGAAAGGATACACAACACAGCAGTCAAACCGGAATGCCAATACGCGAGTGAATGTCTAGAAGGCCTACTGAATTTACGGCTTTATGGTCTCAAGACTCTTTATATACACAAGAACCTCATTAATCCGGATCTCCGCTTTATCCGGATCGAAAATAATACAAATTTATTTTTACTTGTACAGTATTTATTTTACGGGGTCGATTCGTCTTGAATGTCTTTTCCACCAACGATAGTTAAGGACAGGAACTGGAAGTAATTCAGCCACGGTCTTTCCCCTGGAATTGAGAATGGCACACCGTGCAAAACGATTCCCAGGACGGCCGAGGGGGGATTATTCGAACCCACGCTCTTCTGAATGCAACGCACTATTAATTCACTGGTGGTGAATTCGAAAATGAAACCAGCGCTCCATAAGAAGAAACGACTCCTGGAGAGGCAACAATGCAGCTGGACGAACAAACTGATGGCCTATTTAGAATCCTTGACTGAAACCACACCGGCAGAACTGTTGTTAGTAAAACGTCTTCGTGATCGTGCTACGCGCAAACGTTATACAAATGTAAAACAGAAAAAACTCACACATTATTTTAGTGTATAAAACAGAGTCGTAAATGTACGAGAAGTGTTCTTATATTTGTTTGAAAAAAAGTATTACTGTACAACTTATCAGATCAAAAATTAGATGGCTTTTCAGGCGTTTGCTCTATTAACCAGCATTTCGTCTTAGGCCTGACACTAGACTCGTCAGAGTGGGATGTGTCAGACCCTACCCACTTATTCTGGGGTGTATGCAGCAGCAGCAGCAGCAGGACCGTCTCATTGGTGCAGGCAGGGCCTGCACCGTGAGGATTATAGCCTATCAGCCTACTTAGGCTTTGAGTGCTGTTTCATGAAATGAACTAGTATTGAGCAGGATTGTTTTGGTTATGATGGTCAGTTTATATATTCATTAGTGACTGGTCAGAGTGTGACCTGTGGTATGGGGGGGTTACAGGGGGGTAGGGGGGGCAGAGACTAGGACCTTGGGCCTCTTGTGACGGAGGCCCTCGGTTTCATAGTTCCCCAGTTCCCTAATGAGGGGGTTATTGATGTTACCGAGCTTTGCATAGAGCTTCCTAGCTTGCTTCATAATGCGCTCGGTAACAGGGGCTATGTTATTGTCTCTGTGGAGGTCTGAATTTCGGCTAAACCAAGGTGCATCTGAGACGAAGCGCAGCGCTCGATTCTGGATGCGCTGTAGCTTCTCCAGATGCGACTTCGCAGCACAGCCCCAGATAGGACTGGCATACTCTAGCGTCGGACGTATTGTAGTCTTGTACAGCAGGAGTCTGTTGATTCTCGTGAGCCCATTGTCGGCTTTCATTAACGGAAATAATTTGGAAAGACGCTGGCTGGCTGTAGCAGCAGTAATATTAATATGATGACGATAGGTTAGTCCCCTGTCTAGCGTAACGCCTAGGTACTTGGTAGTGTCTGACCACCTGATCGCCTCACCAAAGAAGTTCAGGGGGTCAGGGTCACTTCTTGTCCTTTTGGAGAATAGAGTAGGGTGTATGCAGGTGAACTTATCAGAAGCCTCTTATGTGGCACAGTCTGATAACTGCATACGGGAGATAAAACTCCACAATGGAATTAATGCCCGCCTAGCAATTCCAAATGGTAATTCTAAATTCCCATGGAGGGAATTAGATATTTTTCCACCAATAGAGCATATAATAGATTATATAACATGTACTGTATTTATTGTTTAGTTTATTCGTATTATCCGGATTTTCGATAATCCGGATCAGTTCCGGTCCCACTTAATCCGGATAAACGAGGTTCTTGTGTATTACCATTCTCCCACACCAAAGTCAAGCTTCACCTCACCACAAGCAAAAAACATAATATACCTGAGCGAAAATTAATAAATTTCATTATTTCTAAATTATCAGCAAAATTATCCGCACTGCCGTACAGTTTGCATCCGCCGCCAAGACACTACTCCGCGGATGAATCCGCATCCGATGCAGGACTCTAGTTACGGACAGTGGAAGTCTTTACCTTCCCAAGGACCTTCATCATGGCCTGCGCGGAGATTGCTTTTGCTTATTGCCATTCAGGGTGCCCGCACGTCAATTTCACAACCAATCTCTCTAGGCTGATATACGCAGTGTTCCCAACTCAGCGGATTTTTAAATGGAACAGCGGATAAATTTTACACTTACCGGACAGCGGATTTTTAAAAACTTCTTTTAACGATTTTCAGCGGTAACAATATCCAGTGTTGCCAACTCAGCGGATATTTCGCCAAATTTGGCGGATTCTTAATAGAACAGCGGATAAATTTTCCATTTAGCGGACAGCGGATTTTTTGACGAATTTTCAAACTTCTTTTAGCGATTTTTAGCGGTGTCGATATCACCTTTCATCACCAAGAGAAAAACATAGTATAGAAATTACTACGGCGTAATAGTCTACTTATTCCCGTTGTGTATTGAACTTATGCTGCGTACTACGACTCGCTTTCTAAGCTCTGGTCCACAGCCTCAGAATTTGCAGCCTCAGAATTTGTTACAATCGTTACTATACTCTTGATGAGCCGGGTAGTAGCGTGTTTGATAACGTGTTTCTTTTGACATCAGGTTCTTTTTGGTACGTCGAAAGAATAGGTTAAAAAGTAGTCAGATATTTCGTAAAAAGTGGTTAAATAATTAAACTTTAAAAGATTAGTTGGTTGAGCTTGCCAGTGATCCTAAATACGGACGGTGCATCTATTGGCAGTGCAATATAAATGCGAAATTGTTTGACATTATTTCTTTCCGCACTTATAAAAAACAATGAAAACAGTAACGAAAGTGAAAATAACTTTCGAAATAGATTCGAAAATTTCCGTATGTGCTTTGCTGCTGTGAACTGCCAGCATATACTTCGAAAAAAGAATGGTACCATGGTGCCTTCAACCCAGCACATCTGCTTCAGAGTGCTGGGAGAAGAAGATGAACTCCTGTTCTGAAACGGGTGAGTGTTGAGTTAATCTCTTTAATTAAAACAGCTGGCATATGCTATTTTGCTTCAGTTCGAAATTCAGCGGAATTTAGCGGATTTTCAACTAAAATTTGGCGGAGAAGAAATGTATGGGTTGGCAACACTGACAATATTACCAGGAGAAAAAATAATATAGAACTTACTACGATATAATACTCGTATTTAATCCCGTTGTATTGAACTTATGCTGCAGGTTACCAACCGTTTCCTAGACCAGCTCTGGTCCACAGCCTCAGTCAGAATGTTTTTTTTTTTTTCTAGTTGTTTTACGTCGCACTGACACAGATAGGTCTTACGGCGGCGATGGGACAGGAAAGGGCTAGGAGTGGGAAGGAAGCGGCCGTGGCCTTAATTAAGGTGCAGCCCCAGCATTTGCCTGGTGTGAAAATGGGAAACCACGGAAAACCATTTTCAGGGCTGCCGACAGTGGGGTTCGAACCTACTATCTCCCGAATACACCCAGTCAGAATTTGTTTCAATCATTGCTGTATTCTTGATGAGCCGGGTAGCGTCGTGTTTGACTATCGGCAGCCCTGAAAATGGTTTTCCGTGGTTTCCCATTTTCACACAGGCAAATGCTGGGGCTGTACCTTAATTAAGGCCACGGCCGCTTCCTTCCAACTCCTAGGCCTTTCCTATTCTATCGTCGCCATAAGACCTATCTGTGTCGGTGCGGCGTAAAGCCCCTGGCAAAAAAAAAATTTTGGTACGTCAATCTGTCGAAAGAAAAGGTTAAAAATGAGTCAGAAATTTCGTAAAGACTGGTTACATAATTAAACTTTAAAATACTAATTGGTTGAGCTTCCCAAAAATCCCAAACACGGACGTTGCATCTATTAGCTGCGACAATATGAATGCGACATTGTTTGACATTATTTCTTTCCACACTTGTCAAAAACGATGAAAGCAGTAATAAACTTTTGAAATAGATCTGAAAATTTCCGTATGTGCTTTGTTGCGGTGAACTGCCAGCATATACTTCGAAAAAGAATGGTACCATGTGGCCTCAACCCAGCACATCTACTTCAGAGCATATAGTGCGGGGAGGAGAAGATGATGACCTCCTGTTCTGAAACTGGTGAGTGTTGAGTTAATCTCCTTTATTAAAAAAGCTGGTACCGTATGTGCTCTGTTGCTTCAGTTCGAAATTTAACGGAATTTGTTGGATTTTGAACTAAAATTTAGCGGAGAAAAGATTTGTGTGTTGGCAACACTGGATATACGGCTCACTTTTATTTAATTTTGTAGGGTAAACAATAAGGGTCTTACTAATAAAAAGTCCTTATACCGTTGTTTAACTCTTGTTTAGTTATACAGTGAATAACCCCTGTATAAGCGTTTTACATTTTTCTTACTAATAAACGAGGTATACGCATTGTATTACTACACAGCACGTATACACTCGTTCCAAGGAGTAGGAATCTCTTCCTGCAGATCACTGACGTATTTTGCACGTTCACCGCCTTTATGATCGCTTCTGCTGGTTATCTACGAGCAAAACTTTCCGGAAAGTCGCACAGTAGCACGGCATATCGAAAAGGCAGTGGCAACACTAAGTGAGACAGCTGGAAATTCGCTTATACAGATATCAACATTTCTTCAGCTTGCTTGTGTAATGAACGCCAAAGAAAGAAATGGAATGGCTTAAGAAAAGATCAATAGCTCCTAACTGGGATAGTACGGAAAACGTAAGCAGTTGTAATTGAATCGGCGAGTTGAAAAGGGTTCAAATTCCAAAATCCTTACTTTTCAGGAGAAAGGAAAACCTGTTTTGTAGCTAAACGAAAGGTTAGATCAAAAAAGTTTCTATTAGGCATTTTCACATCACATTTCTACGTATTCAACTACAAAGTATGGAAATCATATCACGTGCGGTTTTCAAGTAATACCATTTTTTATGTCAAGGAATATGTCCCTTTTTATACTCAAATTTGAGAAAGATCTAAGATCTTTGTAGAGGCAGATAATGTATAATAAACTCGCAATTTAAAGTCTATTAAGCAGTAACACCTTATTACACAAACATACGCCCAACCACCATTTCTTTTATAGTTATTCATTGTCATTCCGTGAGACAGCTGGAAATTGACTTATATTGATATCAACATTTCTTCAGCTTGCTTGTGTAATGGACGCTAAAAAAAGAAATGGAAAAGCTTAAGATAAATATCAAAAGCTCCTAACTGGGGTAGTACGGAAAACGTAAGCAATTGTAATTGAATCGGCGAGTTGAAAAGGGAGGGCCTACACATTCCAAAATCCGTACTTTTCAGGAGAAAGGAAAACCTGTTTTGTAGCTAAACGAAAGGTTAGATCAAAAAAGTTTCTATTAGGCATTTATACATCACATTTCTACGTATTCAACTACAAAGTATGGAAATCATATTACGTATGGTTTTCAAGTTATGCCACTTTTTATCTCGAGGAATATGTCCCCTTGTATACGGTAGGTACGGGTACTCAATTAAGAAAGATCTTTGTAGGGGCAGATAGTGTATAATAAACTCGCAATATCAAAGGTCTATTAAGCTGTAACACATTTTTACACAAAAATACGCCCAACCATCATTTATTTTATAGTTATTCATTGTCATTCCGTCTCTTTAAAGTGTTTTACTTTACGAAGATGTCTAGCTTCCATAACCTCTGAATGGTGTACCGTATGTCTTCTCTGTTTAAAATATCGTGAAGATCATCAACGTTATCGTCATTCTTTCAACGTGTGTTCAATGTTAAATGGATAAGTCGAATATTTTCCAACGATTATATTACTGTCGACAATAAATACCATGAAAATAAACTGCTCACTCGTTTCCTTTTTTCCGCTACACGCTGCTATACAACGCTTATACAAGGGTCCTGGACTGTATAAGCAATTCAGTGAATAACTATAACAGATGTATACACAGGAGGCTTATACACGGTTTATTAGTAACGAATTTCGCGTAAACGGTGTATAAACCTTGTATAAAAGTTATACACCGTTTATTAGTAAGACGGTAAATGTGTCTCACTAGGATATCGTGCGACATGGAGGACAAAAATTCCAACTGCCTCTGCCGGATCTGAACCCGCGAACCACTGAGGGAGTTACTTTCAGATAGACAAGATCCATTCAGTGATGTTAAGGGGGCAGACCCAGCTTAACACGAGGAAACTAGTCCAATATTCAATTATATGCTACAAACGTTGCTGACAAATGCTGCACATATCCCTACATATCCTAGCAAATCAGAAGCAACTTCAATAATGTCATACTTCTAATGATAACAATTTTAAATAATATATACAAATTTCCCGCCTTTTTAACAATATATCACGGTTTCCTTCATAACCCTCTTACTGTTTCACGGATAATTATGAATTTTTCACGGTTTCCTCCCATACTGTACTGCAATTTGTACCTCATTCAGATCAATAGGATTTATATTAGATTTTATATAACAAATTTATTTACAAAAATATTAATATTTTCAGATTCTCGGAATAAAAAGTGGACAAAAATCTAAATCACAGTCTATGTTAGTGATTGAGGTTCATTTTGTAGGTAGAGGTTTGATACACAGTTTAAAAAAAAAGGAAAAGTACGAAAATTCTTATAAACCGTGATATATTGTTAAAAAGGCGAGAAATTTTGAACATTTTATTTTAAAATACTGTAATTATTAGAATTTTGAAATTATTGAAGTTGCTTCTGGTTGCCAGGAAGCATGCCAACACTGGGATATGTGTAGCAATTGTCAACAACAATTGTAGCATATTTAACAATCGAATGCAATGGGCCGTAGCCGTGTTGAAACACCGGATCCCGTGAGATCTCCGAAGTTAAGCAACATTGGGCGTGGTCAGGAGTTGGATGGGTTGCCACGCGCTGTTGGTGGGGGGTAAGGGAATGGAGGAGCGGAAAGGAACTGGCCACCATACCGCACGTAAACTCCGGCTCAGGAACACCTCTGCGGAGGTTCGGACCTGCCTTCGGGCAGAATAACCCTTACCTTACCTAACAATCGAATGAATATTGACCTTGTTCTTTCCTTTGTTAAGCTGGGTCTCCCCCCCCCCCCCCCCCCCCAAGTATGAAAGCATAGACAAGTTAGACTCCTTGTACGTGGTTGGCGACATCACAGCAAGAGTATCGATACTTTAAATCTGGAAGCGACAAAACTGTAGAAGAAAAGAAAACAACGTAATTGGTGAAGGCTTACGTCAGAGCGACGAGCCTCTGGAGGAGATTAATTTAGCCTCCTTTGCTCTTCACATCGATTCCGTCATGAAGACATACATCACATGCTCTGTACTACAGAGATTGCAGCAGCTGTGTGCCACATTTGCGAGGATAACGAATCGACATGATGAACACGACGACGAAAACTGCCCAATACACTCTTTGTTGCTATTTGTCTTTATGCTTTGCTACGTGTCCTCTTAACAACTCACTTCACTGTCCTCAAGAGCACAAGGGCCTAACAACTCACTTCACTGTATTTCACTGTCCTTAATAGCACAAGGGCCGTTCTAAAACGTAGCTAGTTACGGGGCCTCTCTCTACCTGACATCTTCATATTACAATATTATTTCAGACATGATTTAATGGTAAACAAATTCATAGTATTCGCTTTGCAGATGATATTGCATTGATAGCTGATTCAGAACACAAACTAACTAGCATGCTCGGTATTCCAAACAACACGTTAGAGAAGTTCCGGCTAAAAATAAACACAAAGAAAACGAAAATTATGGTCGTTCAAAAGAAGAAGACTGAATTGAAAACAAACATTAAATTAGGCTGTGAAAAAATTGAACAGGTTAAAGAATTTTGTTATCTGGGTAGTGTTATTACCAGTGCCTGACAGAGTCAAAAGAAGAATTGCTATGGCAAAACAAGTGTTTCAAAGCAGGAAAAAAAATATTGTTAAATAAGCACATAGGAATTGAAACCAGAAAGAAATTTGTTAAAACCTTTGTTTGAAGTGGCTAACTTACGGTTGTGAGACCTGGGCTTTGGGAAAATAAGCTGCGGAAATGTGGCTCTGGAGAAGACTGACAGGGACGAGTTGGACAGAAAAAAAAAATACTAATATCCAAATCTAAAATGACGTTAATGAGAAACGGACCTTAATTTATTCTATAGAGCAGAGGAAAGCTAAATTTCTTGGACACGTCCTTCGACATGACACCTTTCTGCAGAATGTCTTCGAAGGAAAGGTCCTAGGGAAGAAGTCGAAAGGAAGACCACGTCTCTCATACCTTAGGAACATAATCACTCAGCTGTATTTTGCTTCCTATGTCACGATGAAAAGGACAGCTGAAGATCGTGGGATGTGGCTTAGCCTTTAGATAACGGATGGAATCGCCCAAGTTGTTTCTGTGTTAAAGGAAACAAGGATAAATTATTTTAGGTCTACCGCCTCAAGGGCAAATGTGTATATATACGCCACTCGACTATCTTTATTACATGACTGTTGCCAAATTTTCATAACGATTATTTTACACAAGGTTTATCACCATAATTAGAAAGCAATTGAAGCTACTTCGATGACAGCGTTAGTGGTAGTGTATATCATTTATATGGATAACATGCTCTAAGACAAACTTTTTTGTGTCTGAGGCACATCACATCCATGGCCAAGAACCCACTAACCACGGAACGTAATACTCAATTCAGCGAACAAAAGATAGAATTTTGTAATGCTGTTATATTTGGCTGAATCTGTATAATTTAGGAAGTAATGTTTACTTTCCTACAGATTTAAATGTAACTTCATTTACATAAAGTTACGTTATATATGCATAGAAATTGTAACACAGTATGGATCTGTAAACTTACTTGAGAAAATTCCCTTAGTTCAGTTGTTGGATCGGTGGGACGGATGGTGTTGTTTACCAGAGACCAAGCGTTTTACAAGGGTAGTCACCCAAACCGAAGATCAGTCTCTACATCCGTTCAGTTTCTGTGCGTCGTTTTCATTTGTGTCAGATTGATATGTTGTCTTGAAAATCACTAAACACGGAATTTCCATTCTAGAAATTGTAGGGTATAGGGGACGTGGAGTAGCAATGCAAGGTCTTCGTAAGATACTGCCAACTTGTGCCATGTATCGGCCAAGAATTACAAGTTATAGAACCGTGAAGATATTTGCTCCTAAAATTAGAATAATAATCTATGAATTAAATACTTACAGCCGCCTCTGTGGTGTAGTGGTTAGTGTGATAAGCTGCCACCCCCAGAGGCCCGGGTTCGATTCACGGCTCTGCCACGAAATCTGAAAAGTGGTCCACTCAGCCTCGTGAGGTCAACTGAGTAGAGGTGGGTTCGATTCCCACCTCAGCCATCCCGGAAGTGGTTTTCCGTGGTTTCCCACTTCTCCAGGCAAATGCCGGGATGGTACCTAACTTAAGGCCACGGCTGCTTCCTTTCCTCCTCCTTGTCCATCCCTTCCTATCTTACCTTCCCCCCCGTAAGGACCCTGTTCAGCATAGCAGGTGAGGCCGCCTGGGTGAAGTATTGGTCATCCTCCCCAGTTGTATCCCCGACCCAATGTCTCACGCTCCAGGACACTGTCCTTGAGGCGGTAGAGGTGGGATCCCTCGCTGAGTCCGAGGGAAAAACGAATTCTAGAGGTTAAGCAGATTAAGAAAGAAAGAAAGAAAGAAAGAAAGAAAGAAAGAAATACGTTCAACGTACATTATTATTACGGACCCCTTTGATTGTCGTCGCGGCCATCCAGCGGTCCCGCTGACCACAGTTTGGGAATGGCTGCTCTAAGCTATTTTCTTCGTCATTACTAATTCAACTTTTAAAAACAATCAGAAGAACAAACAATTAGAACACTTGGTTATGAAAGGTAATAATTAATAATGTTTTTTCTGAAGAAATATCCTAAGGATTGTTGTCAAAACAATTCATGGATTTTTTTTTTTTTTTTTACAATTGGCTTTACGTTGCACCGACACAGATAGGTCTTATAGCGACGATGGGATAGGAAAGGCCTAGGAGTGGGAAGGAACCGGCCGTGGCCTTGATTAAAGTACAGCCGCAGCATTTGCCAGGTGTGAAAATAGGAAACCACGGAAAACCATTTTCAGGGCTACCGACAATGGGGTTCGAACCCACTATCTCACACTAGTTCACAGCCGCGCGGCCCTAACCGCACGACCAACTCGCCCGGTGGAAGTATTCCATGAACTGTCTTTAATGCAAACCCCATTTTGCCGCAGTGCGTCCCAGTGAAGCAGGTAGCCGAGCCGTAGGTGCAACCATATCGGATGGGTCTCTGTCGAGAGTCGAGTTCATCGCAAGGGAGGGCGGGGAAGCGGTGTCCAGACATTTCGTACCACGGACATTCCGTACCACTTGATTTTCGAGGACATTTCGTACCACCTAGGTCGTTATCTGCCTGCGAACGGTTTTCCCATAATCCCCAAATATTTACGCCACGACAATCCGTACCATTTGATGTCAAATTGGAATTCCATTTCCACGCCAGCGGGCGTAATGAGCTTGACAAACACACTTTAGAAATCAGAAACAAGAATAATTTACAATATTTGCTGAAGAAAACGTCTATATTATTTAAATAATTGCTCCTTGAACTACACCTAAAGCGTATGTTTGCCTAAATATGGTCATAAGAAAGTTGATTTTTTTTTAAGTATAAATCCTGAAACAAAACAACACAATAGAAATATACATCGTGTTCGGGCGCAATATGCCTGACGAGCATAAGGATGGATAATATTACTGTTATTGTGAATATTTATAAACTACCGCATTATTTCAGTACCAAGTAAAATAAAAGATTCTGATGAACTGGCCGATATGGGTTTGAAGGTCACGCGGAAACGGGAAACTAATGACAGGTGGAAGTAGCGAATGGTGAATACGAGATAAGAATTAACACGTGTGCCAGTCAGATCAGTTGCGCCCGAATAGTGGTCACACCGTGCTAAGACGCATGCTCCAGTAGTGGACAATGGATACGCACGTGAATACATTCATTAGGATATCGTTTTTTACTTCGCAAATACTTCCCACTCTTTCAAGTCGTACGCAATGTCCTCTCTAATTACATTTTCAAGTCATTAGCTGACACGTCGCAGGTAATCAGCCGGTCAAGTGGTACGAAATGTCGTAGAACCCGGGGAAGCAGCCTTTCGGAAGTTCCAAGACCGGTAGTCTGACCTGGTATTGATACTGAAGGCTGAAATTTAAAGAAAACACTATAGCATTTGCGACACTACACCTGAAAAGTTATATCTCATGCACCAATACCGGTACACTGAACGGGAAATACTCGACCAGTAATCAGTGGAAAGCTGGACAACAGAAGACCACGAAGCTTGAGAAAAAGAAACTCCAACAACTTAAGAGAAATTAACAATATACACAACGTGTTACATCTCATGGTGATGTCCATAATTTCTGATTTTTAGTCACTGCCTCCTTGATCGGTACGGCAGCTGTTTCCGGCGAGTGTTAATAAGGTGTTATTTAACCCTCTGCCGAAATAGCTTGGTGAAACGTGTGACTCGTAAGAATGACTTAAAATATTAACCGTAAGTTAACAAACCCGGGTTAGAGTATATTTAACCCACGTTGATGAAACCGGGTTGAAATGACTTAACTTCGCCACCCAAAAAATCATCATATTTCCTGCAAATTAACTTGGACCTCAATTTTGACATTGTATCATAAGTTTCAAAGAGCCTCCGTGGCTCAGGCGGAAGCGGGCCGGCTTCTCACTGCTGGGTTCCGTGGTTCAAATCCCGGTCACTCCATGTGAGATTTGTGCTGGACAAAGCGGAGGCGGGGCAGGTTTCTATCCGGGTACTCCGGTTTTCCCTGTCATATTTCATTCCAGCAACACTCTCCAATATCATTTCATTTCATCTGTCATTCATTAAGCATTGCTCCAGAGGAGTGTGTCAGGCTTCGGCAGGCGGCCCAATTCCTATCCTCGCCGCTAAATCGGGGTCCATTCATTCCATTCCTGGCCCGGTCGAATGGTTGGAAACAGGCTGTGGATTTTCATTCGTCGTAAGTTTCAACAATGATAAGTTTACTGTTACAAGCTCAAGTATTGCTTCATTAAAAGCGACTGTAAATAGATTATTTTAACCATGCCAGAAGTGAGTCGTTTAAATATGGGGAAAATGGGCGTCCCGTATGCTGTTAAATCGGGACAGTACTTCAGAGCTTCAAATACGAGACGACTGGCAAACCTAGCTGCTATCTCTATATAGGTTCGAAGTCAAAATCACTGAACTAAAATTTTCACAAACTAATCCATGACATGCCAAAAGTAACACAACGTGACAATATTACCAAAAAGCCAGAAGGGTCTTCTGGTCGTCACCCCTATGTAGGCTCTCATGACGGGGAACCTGACTTGTGTTCCTCGCGAGTGAAACTATTTAGCGATTGAGGATAGGGCGAACCTACAGGTTGTTGTTAGCACGCTGCGACCTTGCAGCGTGTGCAGTGAATGGGAGACCTCATCATTCATGCCACTTGGAGTAAGTACGCAGCATAGCACAGCACACAGCTCGCACTCACAGCAATGCTGCCAAAGAGAATGAGCAACAACTTCCGGTTTCAAAGACGGGGGACGACCACTAACTAGTAAAAATATAACCCTCCTCCCTCTCCTTCACACACAAAAAACTTCTTTTGGGCTCGCCTCCAAAAAAACACGCCATCCGTTCGTTTTTTGTTTCGCTTCGCTGGCGACAATGGCGCCCGCTAGACGGCGAAGCTTTTTAAAATGGGAACTTCCTCACGGCGCATGCGTTGAAGGTTTTTATATATACATAAAATGGACTGCTGTAAGGCGCATGCGTCCTTTCTCCCCAATGTTGGCTGACTGGTAAGTTGTGACGTCATAGAAAAACAACTTGTTTTTACTAACTACATGTGACGTATGGCAGTTGCCAATCCCGGCTTGCTGTCGAGCCAGCCAACAAGCGAGCGGCATCTTCAGTGCTCAACGAGACAAATCCGCGGAACTCGTTTCTGCTCTCAAGAAAAGTTATGTCATTCTTAATTCTACATTCAAATATTGTCATTTTCGTTTGAATTTATATAATGAGCGGCCACGGAAGGTCTTTACAAATTACAGGCCACGAGTTTCTCGCTAATTGAACGCTGTTCTAGCTACCTAGCGAGCATCTGCTTCTATGGTCATATGACCGTTTCGAAGAAGATTTCTCCTCGGAAATGTCACGAAAATGGAAGATTACCTCCGAGGGACCTCATATTGTAATTTCAAAGTGAGAAATGTGTTCGAGATATTTTCCATTACTACCGCAATATCAATCACCTACCAAGTTTCAGATGTTCTACGGGTCGCGCAACGAAAATACCGTATTTACGCGAATAATACCCGCACATTTTTTAAAAAAATATTTGGGGCACGAAATTGGAGTGCGGGTTTTATTTGCGTCAATGTTTGCATTTTTTTTTTTTAAATCAGCCTTCCTAAATTTAGGGTGTGGGATTATTCGGTGGCGAGTATTATTCGCACATTTTTTTTAAAAAAAAAAATTGAGGCACGAAATTGGGAAACGGTTTTTGCGTCAAAGTTGGCACTTTTTTTCAAAATAAGCCTACCTAAAGTTAGGGTGCGGGAATTATTCGGTGGCGGGTATTATTCGCGTAAATACGGTATGATTATGATGATGGCTACCATATTTTATTGGGGTTTATGATCATCTGCTCCTTATAACAAAGATCATCAAAACATAAGGCAGAAGGATTAGACAGGTTCTTAATCAATCAAGAATTTAAAAGGAAACTGAGCTAAAAAGAAGAAGAAAGGTAAAGGCAGTCGTGCTGACTGATCCATGGTTACGACCTGAGGTCCAGCTACAGCAGTCCTTCACCGTGGCAAACCTTCGTGAGCAATGTACATCAATAAGCTGTACTCATGTACTAGTCCTCATTCCCATCTACTTGACTGTAATAAACTCTGCACCGTTCTACACACCTTAACAGTATGATGGTCGGAAGGTTAGGTCCGACAGTTCTACAGAACGGCAAATCTGAGTTTCTCATAACACCGTGTGGTGTCCGTATTATGATAACGATTTTATTAAAGTTCACGACACACTGTCGATACAAGATTCATAAAATTGTAGGTCCGGTAGTTAAAAACGTGTTACATATGGAGTGGGAAGGTCCAATAGGTCATAGATCCTTCAAATGATTCTACTTGACGAATAGTATGATTCGTTGTTGTTTTACAAGGCAAAGCCATGAGGTTGATTCGCTGTTGTTTTAAAGGGCAAAGCCATGAGGTTGATTCGTTGTTGTTTTACAGAGCAAAACAACGAGGTTGATTCGTTGTTGTTTTAAAGGGCAACGTCATGATGTTGATTCGTTGTTGTTTTAAAGGGCAAAGGCATGAGGTGATTCATTGTTGTTTTAAAGGGCAAAGCTATGAGATTGATTCGGTGTTGTTTTACAGGGCAAAACCATGAGATTGATTCACTGTTGTTTTAAGGGGCAAGGCCACGATGTTGATTCGTTGTTGTTTTACAGGGCAAAGCCATGAGGTTGATTCGTTGTTGTTTTACAGGGCAAAACCATGAGGTTGATTCGTTGTTGTTTTACAGGGCAAAGCCATGAGGTTGATTCGCTGTTTTACAGGGCAAAACCATGAGGTTGATTCGCTGTTTTATAGGGCAAAGCCATGAGGTTGATTCGCTGTTGTTTTAAGGGCAAAGCCATGAGATTGATTCGTTGTTGTTTTACAGGGCAAAACCATGAGATTGATTCACTGTTGTTTTAAGGGCAAAGCCACGAGGTTGATTCGTTGTTGTTTTAAAGGGCAACGTCATGAGGTTGGTTCGTTGTTGTTTTAAAGGGCAGAGCTATGAGATTTTCAGCCGATCGCAAAATGTAACAAACGACTGTTGTGTCTTCGTTACTCCTCCACACGTCTTGATGTATGGTCATGTTGTTACTCTAGATAGCAGCCAAATTCTCTTCGCACTGAAGCCAGCAGGTTTAGCGGAAGCATTCCGTATCATGAACGCAGTGTTAAGTAACAAATTCAAACAAATGAGAACCATAGTTAAAAAAAGAATGCGACAGACTACTCATTCAATATATGTGGTTGGGTACCAAGACATAATGGAACCTGCGTCAAAAATCTGTCCATGGAAATAAGAAGTGTCTAGTCCTACAACACAGGTAAAATAGCGCTTGACATTACTTTCCAATATACATCGAGCACCACCATACCGTTAACTATCTAAATTATGTTTAATTTCAATCATTTTCCTAAAAAGCAGAATCAAACAAAGACAATTTATAAGGCATTTATTATTTTTCCGATATTACGGGTTTTTAACGACCGACACGCATAGGTCTTATGGCGACGACGGGATAAGGAAGGGCTAGGAGCGGGAAGGAATCAACCGTGGCAGTAATTAAGGTACAGCCCCAGCATTTGCGCCTGGTGTGAAAATGGGAAACCACGGAGAACCATCTTGAGGGCTGTCGACAGTGGGGTTCGAAGAGTGGTGAGATAATCAAATACCTTTAATAAATAAATAACCTCCTTCCGATAATTTAAATAATCGAACAAAAAATCGAATGAGTTTCAAATATCATTCAGTTGTATCGCATAGAATATTCGGGTACGTCATGAATGAATTTTTCGGTTTAAGTGTGTCGGATGGAGAATCGATTGAAATAAGAGAATAGATGAACTCTCGTGAACAACAAAAATACGCCTTTATTCCAAATGTTGAAACTAAATGAGTGAATTAAGTGGCTTAATAACATCACTTTTAACTCGACTATTTCGAAAGCATTCACTATGAATGAATAATCGAAAAAATTATCGAATGGAAAAATTTCACAATTCGATTGCCTCATTCATTCGAATGATTAATCGAAAAATAATCGAGTGGGAAATATAATCGAACAATCGAATAAGCAATTATTTTGTATTCGATTGTCCATCACTAGTTTGAGCCCACTATCTCCGGAATGCAAGCTGAGCGCAGCAGGATATCCATCTCATAATAATAATAATAATAATAATAATAATAATAATAATAATAATAATAATAATAATAATAATAATAATAATAATTGTACCGGGCGGTACACCTCCACGCTGCTTATTTAAACCTTGGGCCAGTTGAAACTCCCCTACTGGAAGAAGTCTGAACTTTGTCTTATGTGTTAATTTTCAAGTTACCCTGAAGATGCCACTACTTGGAAATTTTGAAGTTTCTGAACTGTGTTGTTTTCGATGTATTTTTGTTTTGCTTGTAGTAAGAAGTATGAACATTCTCTTCTAGAGGACACTACTGAAGAACTACAACGGTGCACCCTAGTGCGAAGTGAAAGAACTGTTTTATTTTTTGGAGAAAATTTAATTTCAAAAGTTTGTTCTTTGCTAAATTTCTTTCAGTCATTGTTTAAGTTGGCAATATTAACCCTTTCTTTCCCCTTGTTTTGAATTTAGCCAATCCCGAATTTCTCGAATTAATTTTCCACCAATAATATGTTTCTTCTTCGTATTGTGTAGGGGGTTTCTTGGTGAACCAATAAAATCCTTGTGGGAGGGTGTTCTCATTCCAAAAACGCCTCGAACTTTCCGCGAGAGTATATAAACTGCTGATTTTCGGGTCTCGGGGCCACTTCAGTACCATCGTTCAGTGTGTAAAGTACATAGCAGGGGGCGGGAAGCGCCTCTTTCTTCGGGGAGCAGTTCAACACCAAGGTAATGGCCTTTTAATAACTTCTTTTCATGCTAGCTCAGCAGTTTAACTCTCGGGGCGGGTCCGAAGCGTTTCTACCATGTAACTTTCCCTAAAATGTAAAGACTCTTAGCATCTATTCTCTTTTAAAGCTACATATTGGGATAGAGAGTGGGTAACCCTCTCGAGCTCCCACTCATATTATTTTGAGGTGAACTTATTTCTCACAACCGATCCTTCCTTAATGTTATGTAAATTGTTCTTTTCTAAAGTCACCTCCGTAGTATGGGATTAGCCCTTGCATTAGAGGCCTAGAGCCAGATTAGGTTTTAAACAAATGTATTAGGAGTGCAGATCGCCTCCTCTCAAATTGTTATTTTAGAGGTCATGTACTTAACCTTTTTCTCACTTAATAGACCTCAGTAGGTTGGGTATGTTACCCCTGTGTATATGTCCTTAGAGGACAACTTGAAGGTGGAGTTTGGTGTGGCCTTTGATAGGCTTAATCTTTGAGAGCAGATTGCTCTTTTGAAATTTGTGCTGCGCGCCTCGAGGAGGCTTTATGATGTAATTGGGAGCAAGTGCTCCTGGGCTTGATTGGGGACTTCTGCCCCTTTGTTGAATTCTGTATATCGTAAAGTTGGGCTAATTGCTCAAGAATTGTGTGTCTGGCTCTCGGAGCCCAAATCCTGTAATTGTACATTCTCGATTAGTGGTTTTGCTACTCTGTAACTGCCATTATTGTTATTTCTTGTTTTTGCTAAGAAAATATAACCTTGTTAAATTTTAAATTCACTTTAATTTCGTAGCCTGAGACCTGTTCACCCCCCGAACCTTCTTTCACCTCTAACTACCACGGAAAACTCCGTAACAATAATAATAATAATAATAATAATAATAATAATAATAATAATAATAATAATAATAATAATAATAATAATAATAATAATAATATGGCCTCAGTCACCGTATGAAAGAATTACAATCTGACACCATTTAGACTGTGTGGAGCGTCAATTTCTAAGTTCTGTTTTACTCTACGAAAACCAGACCTCTATTGGACTATTGGAACATCTCACCAGAGATCTTTTATATACCAACATCGTAAGATCGACCTCGATAGCTGCAGTCGCTTAAGTGCGGCCAGTATCCAGTATTCGGGAGATAGTAGGTTCGAACCCCACTGTCGGCGGCCCTGAAGATGGTTTTCCGTGGTTTCCCATTTTCACACCAGGCAAATGCTGGGGCTGTACCTTAATTAAGGCTACGGCCGCTTCCTTCCCACTCCTAGCCCTTCCCTGTCCCATCGTCGCCATAAGACCTATCTGTGTCGGTGCGACGTAAAGCAAATGGCGAAAAAAAAAAAACCACACACATCGTAAGACATGGATTGCCAGGCAGAGTTTTCTCCACCCTTCAAAAATCTGACTACCTGTGGCGGGTTTGATCCTGCGACACTCACAGAGGGCGCTACTAAGTACGGTGGAAGACACGCACCATACTCTTAGTCCCAGAGGACTTGAGAATTTTACATAAACACAGCGTAACCAGGTGGGTATTGTGCTACCGACGTTGGCGAAAACATTCCCTACCTCACCGTGCCCTGTAGGAACACTTCACACGATTATTCCGAAACAAATTCATGTAACAGAAATATTTAGCTAGTTTATATTGGTTTCACAGAGATTCTTACAACGCACTTGCACACAAACAATCTCCTGAATGCTAGCTGAGCGCTGCGTACCCCAAACCACGCAACAGGATAACCATCTCATAAGTTAAGTTCTAAAGGTAATAATAATAATAATAATAATAATAATAATAATAATAATAATAATAATAATAAGCAGCAGCAGCTACAATATTTTTAACTCCGTGTGCGGCTTTGCTATTCCATATTTTGATATTTGATGTTACACATTTACGTACATCATCATCTGTTTACCCTCCAGGTTCGGTTTTTCCCTCGGACAGAGCGAGGGATTCCACCTCTACCGCCTCAAGGGCAGTGTCCTGGAGCTTCAGACTCTTGGTCGTGGGATACAACTGGGGAGGAGGACCAGTACCTCGCCCAGGCGGCCTCACCTGCTAAGCTGAACAGGGGCCTTGTGGAGGGATGGGAAGATTGGAAGGGATAAGCAAGGAAGAGGGAAGGAAGGGGCCGTGACCTTAATTTAGGTACCATCCCGGCATTCGCCTGGAGGAGAAGTGGGAAACCACGGAAAACCACTTCCAGGATGGCTGAGGTGGGAATCGAACCCACCTCTAATCAGTTGACCTCCCGAGGCTGAGTGGACCCCGTTCCAGCCCTCGTAGCACTTTTCAAATTTCGTGGCAGAGCCGGGAATCGAACCCGGGCCTCCGGGGGTGGCAGCTAATCACGCTAACCACTACACCACAGAGACGGGCATTTACGTACATACAGTATGTTTAAATGTAAAGTGATCTTTATATTTATATAATAATTGCACAGTTTTTCCTCAGGAAGCGTCTGTCTGAAAACTCAAAATAATAGGTGAATTATCCAATGGCAACGCTACATTTTTTTCATATTTCGCATCACTCTAATTAATATTAAGATAATTACACAATTTTACGTCAAATATGAATCCATAATGTTATTGGCTTTACGTCCCACTAACTACTTTTTCTGTTTCCGAGGTGCCGGAATTTTGCCTTTCATGAGTTCTTTTACGTGCCCGTAAATTTACCGACACTAGGCTGACGTATCTGAGCAATGTTTGGCTCAGAATGCCAGCGTTTCAACCGCCTGAGCCACTCAGCCCGGCATTTAACTGCTTTTAGAGTCCGACTCCTTGGCTGAACGGTCAGCGTACTGTCCTTGGGTTCAGACGGTCCCGGGTTCGACTCCCGGCAGGCTCGGGGATTTTAACCTTAATTGGTTAATTCCAATGGCACGGGGGCTGGGTGTATGTGTTGTCTCCATCATCATTTCATCCCCATCACGACGCGCAGGTCGCCTACGGGTGTCAAATAGAAAGACCTGTACCCGGCGAGCCGAACCTGTCCTGGGATATCCCGGCACTAAAAGCCATACGACATTTCGTACTGCTTTTAGAGAGAATTATTTTTAAAAACATGTATGCAATCTCGGTGAGGGTTGCACAATATATCTTACAGAATTATTCTAAAATTGCACGTGAATTGGCGTAAATGGACAGTAACTCCAACTAGATTTCTGGAATTATAAATAACCATCAGACTTTCACTCATGAAATAAATAATGACATCCACGACGCAAAATACAAACTCTATGAACAAGTCGTGAAGAAACTCGAAGCTATCCTTCAAAGACATCCAGATTGTCAGTTTTTCAAATGTTCACCAGATCCTTAGTGGTGAAACACGCAACCATGCAGAAGAAACCGCTGTCTTGTGACGTTTGGTGTATAAGAACATACCTCCAAATCTTCGACGAAACTAGTTTCGCGAAAATATGGAAAAATTATTGTGGCATACCGTATTTCGTTCCTTGACTAGCGCGAGAATTTCACGAAAAAATATTCGCTCTTACTGCATTGAAGTGTGTATCACTGAAATCAATCTTAATAAACTACACATTATACACTGTTATGCTTGTCAGCATTTTCAGCTATTTTTGAATTAATAGCTACAATATGTTTAGCTCCGTGTGCGGCTTTGATATTCCATATTTTGACATTATTTTGATGTTACATATTTGCGTACATATGTAGGGTCGCGTTATCGCACAGGTGGATTTGGCCCTGTTTTCCTGACGGCAACCCTATATGGAGGGATGTAATCACTATTGCGTGTTTGTATAGTGGTTGGTAGTGTGCTGTGCTGTCTGTATATAAAGAGGAAAGTGTTGAAACAAATTCCCAGTTCTCGAGCCAAAAGAATTAATCAAAAGCTATTAAAATCCCCGACACAGCCGGGAATCGAATCCGAGACCCTCTGGACCGAAGGCCTCAGCGCTGACCATTGAGCCAATGATTCGGACTAAATGAAACATGATCGTGATTAACAACATTGGAAATCATTTCCAACAGTATCAATTACAATCAAACGAAACTAATTTGAACATTTTCTGACTTGAGAGGGTATCTCTACTCGTATTTCAGTGGCATCTTCCTCCACCACTCGTATCTCAAGTTCTCTGGGATACAGTACAGCTGATATACCTGTCGCTGGCGAGTTAATTACACAGTTAAACTGGAAAAATTACACTTAAAAAAATGGGGATCAAAATATCTGGACAATTATTCTGAAAACCGATATACTACTCTCTTTCTAGACAAGGCAGATTGTGAAGCTATGCTAGTTGTCCACAGGGTATGCGTTTATTTTTCTGACAAATGGTGAGACTTTAATTATATAGGCGTCCGCGATGAGAAGCGTGCATTTTTTTTAAAGAAACTAGGGGAGAGAAAAAGCTTAACATATGCTGCTCACCTTGAAAGGTATGTACAGCCACGGAAAGCCAAACTTAACACATATTTTCTGTCGCAATGTATTCTTTGTTTTAATAAAGCTATTCGCTATTCCTACAGCATTGTAAGAATCACTGAGATAAGTGTCGTTAGAAATAATAATAATAATTAAATAGCGCATTAGAGTACTGGCATCTTAATTAACATTGTATATGATTTTAGAAATAAAAAGTCACGTCCCTGTGGCTCGAACTCCACGTAAATCTGTAGGTCCTGAGGCTATGATTATCTGTAGTTACGTAAAACTACAAGCTTCCTCGCTTGCTTTTCCCTCATTGGTCTTAGTAGACGCTGAATTGTCAGATTTTTGCCTTGAAATAGGTTCTTTAACGAGGCAGTACATGTGATTCCCACTTTTTTGGGCGTGAATAGTAATCACAGGATCCTCATTTGAGTTTGACACTGCTTCCCCTTAAGCCAGCATCTACTTTATTGCTTCACTCTGTCTAGATTTTGTTTCTACTTTCTGAAATGTTTTTGGCTTTCAAAGGTGTCTCTTCCTGGCCAGCTGCGTAACGTAACTGATGGGAGGAGGACTGCCTTTTAGCGTTCAGTCTGCAAGCCTCTGTGAATTTACTAAGCGTCGCCACAATCCTCTATTTGCAACTAGAACTGTGGCCTCATTTAGTTCTATACCTCTTATCTTTAAATTGTTAGAAACTGAGTCTAACCATCGTCGTCTTGGTCTCCCTCTACTTCTCTTACCCTGCATAACGGAGTCCATTATTCTCCTAGATAGCCTATCCTCCTCCATTCGCCTCACATGGTGATGGTTCATAGTGTGGGTTACTGTAGTCACGTCCTAGTTCGTGAACCATGGGCAACGGCTGAGTGGGCCTAGTAAGTGGTCCTGAGAGTCGGGATACCAATTGCTACGGAATGGGGGTGGGCATCTCTGACATACTCTGAATCATGGCCCTCCTTGTGCTCAGGCGGCTAGCACTATACAATGCACCGGTGGTCCCTCACCCGATAGAAGATATGTCCTGACTTGGACTGTGTGTAAGTAGGGTAGTATTTTGCTTCATGAATTTACCGAGCTCAGAATATTATTATTATTATTATTATTATTATTATTATTATTATTATTATTATTATTATTATTATTAAAGAATCTGGTCAAATATAGACCGCTTGCAACCTAAGACTACGATACAGTATGTTTCTTTTACTTTTCTTCCCAGAACTTGATACGTCTGCTGATCACCCACCTCTGTTCCTCCGATAACACTCTTCGAGCTTGACGTCGAATCCGCAAAAGCGAAAAATCCGCAGAACTCATTTGCCGCCGGAAGTCCACCCTGTTAGTTATGGTGTAATCTGTGATCTTCAGTCTTTGTAGATCCCATCGTATCTCTTCCAGCGAACGGGTGGTGTTTTAATTTGGAGAAGTAATAAAAAAAATCACAACAGCCTGTCTGTCACTGTTCATTCTGTGAAGGTGACCATAAAATGGTAAGTCTTCGTCTTTTAATTGTTTGTAATGTTCTCTATATTGTCTTCATTTTTTAATTTTCATCCCAATATCTTTATTCTTTTGAGATCCCTCAATTTTCCTAAGCATTTTCCTTCCTTCCTTCCTTCCTTCCTTCCTTCCTTCCTTCCTTCCTTCCTTCCTTCCTTCCTTGCTTTCTTTCTTTCTTTTCCAGTTCATCTCATTCACATTCTCCTTCTTCTACTTCGAATAACCCTTTTGAGGGTACGATAAATCAACTTTGGTTACTTTTCTTTACATTTAACTTTCTTCGTTTCCAAACTTCCTTCATTTTCTGAGAATTTTGTTTCTTTTCCTCTTGAGTCCATTTTCTTCCAGTTGTTAATTTCTTTCTCTCCTGCAATTCTACCTTTCGGGTTACTCCTCTGAAGCGTGTTCCGTTTCCTATCGTATCTATTTTAATTCCAGCGTTTTTCATATCCTTTTCAATTACAATGAACCGCGTTTGGCTTGGATGTGTAACTGTTCAATAAGTTGAAGGTTTGTTTAGTTAATCTATTGTTATTCATTCTATAGATGTGTCCAAAAAAACTGGAGTCTTCTTTTCCTCATTACCAAGGGTGCCCATACCAGGCCCCCCTCTAGCTCTCAGGGAAAGGCAAAAATCTAGTGTAGTCACGTGTTTTCCTTTCAAGAAAATTATGTAAAAGTCGGTATTACGTAAAAGCGGTAGTACCGTCCACCACCAACAGGCAGGGGATACCGTGGGTTATTCTACCGCAGAATACAAATTGTCATTTATCTTCCAAAATATTACAATTACTACGTACCCCCAGGTCTGCCCGGCCCCGCCCCCCTAGAAACTGTCATATGGGCGCCCATGCTAATTACGGTTGTTATTTTTTCAACTTTTAAATATAGCTCTCTGTTTGATTGTAGACTAAATTCGGAATTGTTGTTTCTTAATTTTCTCAAAATTCTTCTTTCAACTTTTTCTAATCTTTCAAGATCCCCAATTCTTGTAAGTTTAAGAGTTTCTGCTGCACATAAAATTTCTGGCCGGGCCACTGATTGATAATGTCTTAATTTCAAGTTCCACGATAGAAATTTCTTATTGTAAATATTTCTGTCATGTTAAACAACCCTTGCCGGCCCCGTGGTGTAGGGGTAGCGTGCCTCCCTCTTACCCGGAGGCCCCGGGTTCGATTCCTGGCCAGGTCAGGGATTTTTACCTGGACCTGAGGGCTGGTTCGAGGTCCACTCAGCCTACGTGATCAGAATTGAGGAGCTACCTGACGGTGAGATAGCGGCCCCGGTCTAGAAAGCCAAGAATAACGGCCGAGAGGATTCGTCGTGCTGACCACACGACACCTCGTAATCTGCAGGCCTTCGGGCTGAGCAGCGGTCGCTTGGTAGGCCAAGTCCCTTCAAGGGCTGTAGTGCCATGGGGTTTGGTTTGGTTTGGATTAAACATCCCTTCCATCTTGTTTACTCTTACATTACTATTATTATTATTATTATTATTATTATTTTCTAATGTGAAACAGACTATTTACCATAGATGACGAGAGTCTGTTCAAAAAGTTCTATTTCCACCTTATGAAAGTTGTGGAAAAAGCACTAGAAACTTATAATGGAAGGTACATGGAAGGGGTTTGGTACAACTATTAAGGAATTACAGCTTGCTGGTCTCGATTGCTCCTCATGAAAACCTATATGATATTCAACTACTGTAATGCAAGTGGAAATAGCAGCTTTGGAACAAACACTCCTCAGGTGTATTAGCAATGGCATGTCCTACCAGAAAAGTCTTTAAAAAATATACTCGAAGTATTTTTTCTTCAAATTTTGTTTCATCCGCTTTTTCGAAAAAAGCACATAAAACATATGTGCAGAAAATATAGCCCCTTCTACTAAACAGTACTGGAATAATTTGCAAGTACTACCTGGTTTGACAATCATCTCACTAAGTTCGTGCGATACACCCATAAAGAAGAAAATAAAAATGAAACCGAATGAGGAATTACATTTCGTCAGAGATAAGAACGAATTATCAATCGAAGATTCGAAATGTACAGACAGAAAAACAATGAAAGTGCCTTTCCTCCCACTAAAGTTGGAATTCAAGAGGACAAATTGGGGCAAATATTCATTTATAGGGAGGGGAGTTAGGGATTGGAATAACTTACCAAGGGAGGTGTTCAATAAATTTCCGATTTCTTTCAAATCATTTAAGAAAAGGCTATGAAAACAACAGATAGGGAATCTGCCACCTGGATGACTGCCCTAAATGCAAATAAGTATTGACTGACTGATTGACTACTGCCGTTTTTAGATACATCAATGTGCCGGAATTTTGTCTCGCAGGAATTCTTCCACATAGTGGTAAATCTAAAGACACAAGAATATGACAACTAAAAATAGCACTGGATTGAGTCGGAATCGAACACGCAATGTTCAGAAATACACTGTGTACACATGAGACAGACAGACGGACGGAGAGAGAAAGAGAGAGTGAGGTAATATCCCCTTGATTCTTATCACAACTTATTTTTTTTTAAATTTCTAGTGCATTGTATAAAACATCTCGTTTTAACTATACATCAATCCACTTAAAACTGCGCTCTGCACGCACTTCCATTCCTCCAGACAAGTGTTGTCATTATTGTCGACTTCCAGTGCTACCACTACATCCGGCCCGAGTCTGTGGGAAAAAAAAGTTTCATGACAGTTCGTCATCCTGTTCTCATGTATGTTTTTCTGTCCCGCTCTTTGCTTTATATAAAAGAAGAAAAGCAATTGAGCTTCCGTTTACATTTGTGCAGCACATCACAAACCATGCACCAGAATGCATTCATGAATGTTACATGAATTACTGCTGCACCAAATTGTCCTACTGGTTAAGTGCTGTGAAAATATAACAATATCTCAGGCTGGATGTCCGGCTCCGTGGCTAAATGGTTAGCGTGCTGGCCATTGGTCTCAGGGGTCCCGGGTCGATTCCCAGCAGCAGGGTCGGGAATTTTAACCATCATTGGTTAATTTCGCTGGCACAGGGGCTGGGTGTATGTGTTGTCTTTATTATCATTTCATCCTCATCACGACGGGCAGATCGCCTATGGGTGTCAAATCAAAAGACCTGCACCTGGCGAGCCGAACATGTCCTCAGCCATTTCACTTTTCCAGACTGGATCATTTTCTAGTTACTTCAACACAGTACTGCTTCTAAAATTCGAGGATCGCCATCCTTTGGACTCTTTAAACTTCAGAGAATAGTAATAATAACAACAATAATAACGATAATAGTAATGCATAGTACTGAATTATAAGCCGAATAAAATAAGTACCGGAAAGAAAAAAATATACGGAAAATACTCGATCCACGAAAAACTACAGAACTCTGGAAATCAAGAAGTAATGATGAAATATATCGGAACATAGAAAACATAACAGAAGCAAAGTGAAAGAGGCGATTGATATTTTTTGGACATTTATACGGGTTGGCGACAGGTTAAGCAAACAGATTTCCAAATATATTTGGAACATATGATATGATATGGCGTATGACCATAGGTGACACCCGTAGGTGACCTGCGCGTCGTGATGAGGATGAAATGATGATGAAGACGACACATACATCCAGTCCCCGTGCCAGAGAAATTAAACAATGATGGTTATAATTCCCGACCCTGACGGGAATCGAACCCAGGACCCCTGTGACCAAAGGCCAGCACGCTAACCATTTAGCCATGGAGCCGGACTCTTTGGAACAAGAAGTCAACAACAACCGGGGTTCATGAAATCAAGAAAGATTTGGAGAGAAACAATATAAGAGAAGAAGAAGCAACAGAGAGAGATTTTTAGAAAGAAAATGCTAAAAACAGAAGGTTTCCAAGGTCGGGAGGGAAAGAAAACAGGCTCAAAATGGTTCTAGGAGAGGAAAAGGAGACATATTGAGCAGATAAAGGAGTACGGAATACTGGAGGAAGAAGAAGAAATTATTATTATTATTATTATTATTATTATTATTATTATTATTATTATTATTATTATTATTATTATTATTATTATTATTATTATTATTATTGCCACCGCGAAAATATGTTTCCACTCATATGACGTTCTGTTCAGTTTGGTTCCTCGGCTGAATGATCCGAGATGAAGTGCCTTTCGGTTCACAGAGCCATAGGTTCGATTCCCAGACGGACCGGGGATCTTAACTGCATTTGGTTAATTCCTCCAGCTCGGGGGTTGCGTGTTTGCGATCGTCTTAGTACACACTCGTTTACCTACAACATACCACACTACCAACCACCACAGAAGCGCACAACAGTGAGTAAATTCCTGAACACGAAGAGTTGACGTCAGGAAGAGCATCCAGTCGTATATCATTAGTGCCTACCCCAGACAACTGGACGAGAAGGTCTTGTTCAAAAATAAAAGACCAATAACCTCCTGCTTTTGATTAGGAACTGACAGTGATCACATACAAAGACGTTAAAAATACAGTGGAGCCTCAATATCTCCAATCACCTCGGTAGCTAAATTTTATTTAACCGAGCTCGATAGCTGCAGTCGCTTAAGTGCGGCCAATATCAAGTATTCGGGAGATAGTAGGTTCGAACCCCACTGTCGGCAGCTCTGAAAATGGTTTTCCGTGGTTTCCCATTTTCACACCATGCAAATGCTGGGGCTGTACCTTAGTTAAGGCCACGGCCGCTTCCTTCACACTCCTAGCCCTTCCCTGTCCCATCGTCGCCGTAAGACCTATCTGTGTCGGTGCGACGTAAAGCAACTAGCAAAAAAAAATTAGAGTTATCGTTTTTGAGAATGTATAGCACATAATTAATAATAATAATAATAATAATAATAATAATAATAATAATAATAATAATAATAATAATCGTATGGCCTCAGCTACCGTTTGCAGACATTTCGAATTGACGCCATCTGGCTGTCTGCTCGTCAATTTCGACGTTCCGGTTTACTCTGCCATCTAGCGGACCTAGAGTAAACCGGATCTCTCTTGGGCGTCTATGGCTGAGATTTAATTAATTTTGTCGGGTAAATACCAAATGTATCACCAGAGATCTTTTACATGCCGACATCGTACGACATGGAGTGTCGAATGGACTTTTTTCCGCCCTTCAAAAATCCGACTACCTCTGCCGGGTTTGAACCCGCTATCTTGGGATCCGGAGACCGACACTCTACCACGGATCCACAGAGGCAGCTAGCACATAATTGAATCATATGTATCTACGGGCTTGTAGTGAACATAATATTTTAACAAGATTTAAAAATATACAAACTATTTTACGGCATCACTTTAATATTATAACATTTTTATAGTAACTTTTTAGAAGACAGTATACAGTACGTACAGTAGTGAAACAAGAAACATAGCTCCGTTAACACCTTTGGAAAAAAAATCCGCCCCTCCCCCCCTTTTTTTCAGGTTGAAACTTCTGGTCAATACCACGCAGCCGAGATTCGTAAATGGAGCTTGTCATCCGCGACTTCGGGGGTTGCTTTCGTACGTGACCGGTAATTAATTCACACTCCACAAAACAGCAAAGCTTCGCCGATTTTACGATCATTAGAAGTTTTCATTTTTCTCCCCCGTCATATTAGCTCCCAGCATCACTGCAAACCTTTCTTTAATTGTTAACTGTTCCTCACAAACCACAAATCCCGTACTGCACAGTTAATGTTGCACAAAATTCCAGTTACAGAGTATTCTTTCCTTCAAGGGAGGAAATGTTTGCTTCGAGAAATCGAGGTTCGAGGTATCGATGTTCGATTGTAATGGTGAAGCCTAACGGTACGTCCCTCATCCCGAAGGTATGCTCGACGAGGTAGGGAGAGTGAATGTCTCGAAGTAACTTTTTTTTAGACCACCACCAAACTAGGGCGAAATACATGCCTAACATCAACTATGTCTCTGCCTCTGTACCGTAACGGTTAGTGTTATCAGCTGCCGTCCTCGGAGGCCCGGGTTCGATTCCCGGTACTGCCAGAAATTTAAGAATGGCAGGAGGGCTTGTATGTGGTTGGAATGGTACATGCAGCTCACCTGAAAAGAGCTGCACCACCTCAGGATGAGGACACGAGTTTACTAGCCCGACTCGTTGGCTGAATGGTCAGCGTACTGGCCTTCGGTTCAGAGGATCCCGGGTTCGATTCTCGGCCGGGTCGGGGATTTTAACCTCCACTGGTTAATTCCAATGGCCCGGGGGCTGTGTGTTTGTGCTGTCCCCAACATCCCTGCAACTCACACACCACACATAACACTATCCTCCATCACAATAACACGCAGTTACCTACAAATGGCAGATGCCGCCCACCCTCATCGGAGGGTCTGCCTTACAAGGGCTCCACTCTGCTAGAAATAGCCACACGAAAAAAAAACTATGTCCCTCCATTAGTTGATCAAGAGGAATGTAAAATAACACAAAATAAAACACACTTCAATTATGTATTCAAATTTATCCTGCAACTTCACGTATAGTACAATTTTCACTGACGATTTATTATAATGTATTATTCACGCAACAATAGAGCAATTCACATACTACATACATAATATTTATATCGTAATATAAACAAAAATATTAACATAATAGTAACATACATTAGATAAATAAAACAGAAATTTTCGCAATTGTACCTTTTCTTCTCAACTACACGGAGGAGCACATAGAATTACGGATATGTTTGTGGGCTTACAAGACGAGAGAAAAAGTTCATATCTAATATGTAATTTATTTCAGACAAATATGATTAATAAAGGATTCATAAAGTAATTTTAAATGAGGAACTTATAAAACATCTCACACATGACTTACTGAAGATCATTCGCTGTACTGTGTGTCGATTAAAGCAGACAATCTCGACCTCCATTTATTCGGAACTGAAGTAGTCACCGGACATAGTCAATTCATTTCAATGAATGCGACAGTTGAATTTCATTTCAGAATTTGTAAATGTGTACACAGAAAGAAAATTCAAATGGCAAAAATAAGGGATTTATAAAGCCTAAAGATGTTAAGTACATTTTCTCATTCCCCTAGAATACATCTCCCAAAATTACTTTTCAATGTAGACTTAACATAGACGCTACCAGATTACGCTACTGACCTAGTATACGTAGATGACGGACTCTCGTTGCCATGGTTACAACGGTGGTGGTGGTGATGGTGATGATTACTGTTTTAAGAAGAAGTAGAACTGGGCAACCATCCTCTATTAACACTGATCAGAGGAAAAAAAAATAGAAGGGATGCGACACTTTGAAAAATAAAGATATCGGGCAAAGAAAGATAAGGGACACGAAGGGCGTGAAAATGAAAGACTACCTACGCCTTGATACCTAATAGCGACGGGGTCGGAAAAGAGGGAGGTCAGATAGGATAGATAAAAGTGAGAAGCCTGGCGCAAGTGGAAGGGCCCATGGTTTCCAACCCACGGGGCCCATTTTAGTCGCCTCTTACGATAGGCACGGGATACCGTGGGTGTTATTCTACCGCCGTCGCCCACAGACGGTTGGTATAAGGAAATTGATGGCATTAATTTCATACACCCCCCACCCCCACAGCCCAAAAACATATCCCTGATAAAATTACTTTACGAGTCATAAATATCTTGCGCACGATAAAAAATGTATCCGAAAAGTACTTAACCCTATTACAATGGGATCTCAAAGGAAAATTGATTTCTCCTCAAGAATTTGGAGGTGGTCAGTGCCACGCACTTAAAGCTCAGGGGGAGTGGCAGAGGTGCCGCTATATTTGAAGTCATTTAAAATAAATTTCTGTTGCTGGGACACACGCATATTGCATATATTTTTAGATTCAGGAAAGTTTGCTCTACAGTGAAAACGAAAGCACTTCAAGGACTAGAAATGTCTATACAGGGACGAGTTTTTATTGCTGGTAATCAGAAAGACTTAAGAGTGCAATTTGACAGTAAATTGTTGTCTGTCTCGCCTCATAAACAGGGTCACGTCACGAGCTATGTCACTACTTGGTTTACTCTACATCTTTTCTGACATCACTAATGTAAATGCCCTCAGAGCATTCTACGTTTCCTGTTTCTTACCTATTGTTGTTGAATACGCCTCGCCAGTCTAGTTCATTTCTGTTTCTTCAAATCTCAGCCACCTTGACCGTGTACAATCCTTTTTCTGTGCTATCGTCAGAGCCACGGTCCCTGCCTGTCGCAACTTAAGCACTAACCAAGTGCTTGCGAAACTAAATCCTGCTCGTAGGAAACTAGCCGACCTAAAGCAGCTAATAGTTTATTTAGGTCTCCAGAATTGGTTTCCTTATTCCCCCTCCACGTCCCAACCCGTAGTAACAGAATGAAGAACCTCTTCCATGTTCCTTCTTCCCGGCTTTCTCTTACAGAAAGGTCCTACTGTAGACATATTCCAGCAATGTTTAATACCTTATCTATCAACAAGAAGCTAGACATCTTCATATTGTATCCTTCCTTCTGTCTTGATATTTCTCATATGACTTAATTTTCCTTCTCCTTCTTTCCTGTTTCTTCTCTTGTATTTAAGTGTATTTTCGGTTGTTTATTTCGTTGTTTATGTAAATATGTAATCTATAGGATTGCATAGCTTTTATTGTGTATATTAGCTGCCTCTGTGGATCCGTGGTAGAGTGTCGGCCTCCGGATCCCAAGATAGCGGGTTCAAACCCGGCAGAGGTAGTCGGATTTTTGAAGGGCGGAAGAAAGTCCATTCGACACTCCATGTCGTACGATGTCGGCATGTAAAAGATCTCTGGTGATACATTTGGTATTTAACCGACAAAATTAATTAAATCTCAGCCATAGACGCCCAAGAGAGATCCGGTTTACTCTGTCTGCCATCTAGCGGACCTAGAGTAAAACGGAACGTTAAAATTGACGAGCAGACAGCCAGATGGCGTCAAATCGAAATGTCTGCACACGGTAGCTGAGGCCATACGATTATTATTATTATTATTATTATTATTATTATTATTATTATTATTATTATTATGTATTATTATTATTGTGTATATTTGTGTGCTTTGTAAATGTTATTTGTATATTTTTCATTTTAGTTTAATAACTACAGACGCTGCCTGTTGCCATTTCTTGATGGATGCAGTACTTTTGTATCCGTCTCTTGGCGCAGGCCAGAGCAAAGTGTAGCTTCCACTGAAGTCCCAGTCTCATCCATGACTGTGACAATATGGAAGCTGCTGCGGTATGGGTGGTGCTGAGTAATGACATTCAGAACACGACTAGTGCATCTGAGTGTTATGAAAGGTGTTGCTCATAGGGTCAGTCGTGCTGCAATAGCACTTTCTGACCCAGTGAGGAAAGCAATGGCAAACTACCTCACTCCTCGTCTTGCCTAGTAGCCTCATTTGGGCTGTGCCATTGGTTTTTTCTGTTTCCCTATAACTGCATAGCCTTTGGTGGTGCTATTTGAGGATCCAACCAGCCTCTGGGCTGAAGACCTAACAGACAACTACAGACGAAATCGGTTATTGTCATATCAGTAGGTTTTAGACTGCACATTTATGTGATTAACTAAAAGATTTAAATTAAATCTACCGAGCTCGATAGTTGCAGTCGCTTAAGTGCGGCCAGTATCCAGTATTCGGGAGATAGTAGGTTCGAATCCCACTGTCGGCAGCCCTGAAGATGGTTTTCCGTGGTTTCCCATTTTCACACCAGGCAAATGGTGGGGCTGTACCTTAATTAAGGCCACGGCCGCTTTCTTCCCACTCCTAGCCCTTCCCTATCCCATCGTCGCCATAAGACCTATCTGTGTCGGTGCGACGTAAAAGCAAGTAGCAGAAGTAAATTAAGTCTTCAAAATCGTAACTGAAATAATTATCGTATTTACAGTACGGTATTTGTGAAATAGACCTGCGAGCAATTTTATTGGCTTTTGCTTGAAGAATAGGTCAACCGACCGGGACATTATCTGTTCTTTCCTGCTATAACCATCTAAGTAAAGATTCTCGAATATCTTTATGCTCAGGTATTCTGGCCCGCCTGACTTTTTTTAAAAATATTCTTTGAATAGAGACCGTATTTCCTCTCTGTCTTTCCAAATTCTAGAAATCATTCGGTGTGCTACACGCAATTCCTTCCCAGTTTTCTAATCGCCATATTATGCGAGACTTTTCTTCAATATTAAAACACTTTCCTTTTATTTTGTGACATCTTCACAGCGATGCTTGCCTTAACTATTTAACGACTGAGTTGGACTCTACAATTATTAACGTTAAATTGTTGTAAATAAATAAATAAATAAATAAATAAATAAATAAAAGAAATTTGTTCGCGATTGTAGCATAAGCGCGCAGTCCACCACCTGCAGAAGGGTAGCGTTAGCAGATGTTAGAGGACGTCTTCCTCCCATATAAGTTGTATCCAGTTACGTACGCGTGGATGACTCAAGTGAGCAGGAAGGAAGAAACAAACAAGGAGAAGGCGCCAGTCATGATACAATCACTCTATTTCTGGCTCTCCGTACGTACGATCGAGAGCCCGAGCTCACTTCATTCTGAGAAGCCAGGCCATAGCAGCGATTGTTCATATCGAAAACACGGGAACTGCCCTGGCTATTTCTGACACACTCATGGAAAAGCAAACACAAGCTTATAATAAAAACAACACCTGTCACGAATAAAAATACAAATCTCTAATTTATAGGAGTGGGGGGGACTAAACACACGCTCACCAAAGAAGACAAAACGAACATAAATTAGTCACTTTCCGAACAAGCTATCGCTTTCTCACTTTCAGATCACGAAAAAAGCAGAATGACACTAAGTTCATTACTTCGAATTAGTATGTAAGTCGTCGTGGCACTGAGGGGCAGTTGAGAAAAACTGAGCGTGTATTAGAATTATTTGAAATTCTTGGTTCTTGGTACTTCTGATCCAAAAAAGGCCAGGGTTAAGCTATCGAAACAAAGGTACTCAGATCATCCGGAACGTGTTGAAATTGAAGAAAAGTTGCCTGCCACCTGGTCACGAAGAGGGATGGTGTATATGGAAGTCGTTAAACAGACTGCGGACCGGCGTTGCAAGATCTAAGGACAATCTTATGAAATGGGGCATCGTGCATGGTGGGGACTCATTGTGCGAATGTGGAGAGGAACAGACTTGCACTGTCGTCTATGCCCAGATTCATGTACAAGGTTGGAATTGGCACTGGCTGAAAACAATGTAGCCAAATACTGGTCACAACTTGTGTAAATAATGTATATATAATGTAGATATTTTCATGTAATTTCTCCCTTTTTAGTTTTATGTATGTTCTTTCATTTATTATACTTTATATGCAAAATTTTCAAGTGCTTCAGTTATAATTATATACGATTAATTTGTTCATGTACATTTTTCATATTCAGTACCTCTTTCTTGTATATACTAGTACCTCTGACACGAATAAAAAAATTAACTCCTTTGAAAGTTGCTGATTTTTGGGACAGATTTTTAAAAAATATTTTGTTAGAAATTCACTTTCCATAATAATTCACCACTCGTATGGAATTTGTGAAGAAAAATGAAGTATTCCTCATCAAGGACAGCTAAACATATTGGGGGAGCGCAGTAAATAGGAATCTGAATTGATAATATTGTATATAAATACATAGAGGATTGTGATTATTGTCATTTAAAGGTGCCTAACATCTACAGCATCGGTCCCTCAGGCTGTTAATTTGTTATTGTGTATTATTCTGTGTCTTATGGCAAATCTAGGGTGTCCTGGATCAGACTAAATAAATAAATAAATAAAATTGGTGGCAAATCTCGAATGAAGATGTTAGAAAAACATGAAAGAAAATTTCTCAGGAAAATCTTAGCACCAAAATCGAAAATAGAATTTGGATGAAAACAAAATCACATGAAATATATCAAGTTAGAGAAAACAAAAATCACAGATACCATCAGATAACGGCGATTACAATTTAATGGTCACTTGTATAGAATGGATAATAACAGGCTGGCAAAAAAAAAATTCAAAATTAGACTTATCAATTAAAAATCACAATAAATGACTAAAAGAAATCAGTGAAGACCTAAATGAAATTGGCATTAATGAAGAAACCATATAAAATTCAAAATCTTAATTCACAAACACACATTTTCTGTGAGGCCTAAATACATGATGGACTGAACAATGTAAACAGGAACACAGCGAGAGGCTGAAAAGATATTGGGAAGAGAAGAAAAAAAAAAGTTCAAACGCGTTCTTTAGTTGGGCACAAGGAACCAAGAAGAATATAAAACTTGAATATTAAAGAAAATTAAGAAAAATTCCTGGACCAATTAAAGACAAAGAAGAATATAAACGTCAGGATCAGTATGAGCTGTATGCGCATGTCCAGAAGATCCTTCGTGTCAAGTGAAGGAGAACCGCATTTTATGGCCACTTGCTAAGACTGAAACCAACATGTTCAACGTGGTGCAAAAGGACCTATAGGAAATGAGGATCAATTATGAAGATATACAAGAACGCAACCCAATCAGGAGAAAACTTAAAGACCAGCAGTGTTTTCAAGAAAGGCCAAAGTTGAGAACGGGGAAGACGTGAATGGTGGAAAGAAAAGAGCATTGGGCAAAGATCAAAGCCCAGAGAAGACAGCAGAAATAAAGTCATCCCTAGTAGGCTGATACGAAGAAAAGGAAAAAAATCATCATCATCTATGGTCTTAGTTACCGTATTTAAGACATCCTCATTTGACACCATATTCTAAATATCTGGAATAACACACACACACACACACACACACACACACACGGACACAGTAAACTCCGATCACTCCCATGCAGGCTATGGGGTTAGCGGATTATTCGTAACGTCCTAAAAAATTAAATTAAACATTTTTTAAAGCAAACTAGCGTAGTCCATGTGATTTTTCCTGCTTTGAAACTAGCTTTTCTCTAAGCAGAGTTGTAAAAAAATGTAACTTTTATAACAACAGTCTAGTGTCTCTGGGAAAACTGAACATTTTTGTTGGGGGAGGAGGCTGTAAACTTGCATTCAGGAGATAGTGGTTTCGAACTCAACTGCCGGCACCCCTGAAGATAGTTTTTCGTGGTTTCCCATTTTTACACCATCAAATGGTGGGGATGTACCTTAATTAAGGCCACGGCCACTTCCTTCCCACTCTATCCCTTTCCTATCCTATCATCGCCATGAGATATAAGTGTGTCGGCGCAACATAAAGCATTTCTGTTTGCTAATCGGTTTGAATGGTCACCAGCGTTACCTCGACGTGGTAGAAAAATGTAAGAGAACTGTTCTCATGGTAAAGTAAAACCTTGGAAGTTAAAGAAAAAAATCCAGAATGGGCTGCTCAATTGGTGACACATCAGAGAATAGGAACAGACTGCAAACTGTCAGCAAATGCAAGAAAAGCTAGTGAAGTAACTGAAGATTTTCGTCAATATATATTCGTTCATAAAAGGTATTTTACAAACAACTTTCAAACATAATTCAGTACATTTAAATAATGAAAATAAGACGCGGGTTTTCTAAGACAGTGTTTTAGGAAGTAAGTTCCGAAAGTGATAAAATCTCCATCAATATCCGGGAAGGACAGTACAAGTGTACCGGGGGCGCACACTTCTCTTGATAAGCTGGTTGTTTACCGTGAACGAGACCAGTTGTCCCTGCACTTGTCGAAACAGAAGGCCACTTCCGGCTAGTCGACTCACCTGTTGCACGACCGGAAGTGCTGTTATGTATTTGAGTAGCGAGGAAATCCGGTGTTCTAACGGGGCGGCCTCGCTAGACCCCTCTCTCTCTCTCCGGTGATACAAGAATTATGACAATACAGTACGGTACCGCACCTGTATCATAACCTTATAAACAAAACTGTATTTACAGACTTAACAATACACTAACACTGGCATTCAAATCTTACTGCAGGGCAGATTTTTGTATAGTAGTAGCTCTTCATAGCATTTGCATTGTCATTCTTTGCAGCTAAAAGGGTTTGACTCTACAAATACTACAATTCATTCAATATTTACACAATTATTTTGCTGAAATGTTTTAAACACGTACATCAACAACACTATAATCATCATCATCTGTTTACCCTCCAGGGTCGGCTTTTCCCTCGGACTCAGCGAGGGATCCCACCTCTACCACCTCAAGGGCAGTGTCCTGGAGCTTCAGACTCTTGGTCGGGGATACAACTGGGGAGAATGACCAGTACCTCGCCCAGGCGGCCTCACCTGCTATGCTGAACAGGGGCCTTGTGGAGGGATGGGAAGATTGGAAGGGATAGGGAAGGAAGCGGCCGTGGCCTTATGTTAGGTACCATCCCGGCATTCGCCTGGAGGAGAAGTGGGAAACCACGGGAAACCACTTCGAGGATGGCTGAGGTGGGAATCGAACCCACCTCTACTCAGTTGACCTCCCGAGGCTGAGTGGACCCCGTTCCAGCCCTCATATAACTTTTCAAATTTCGTGGCAGAGCCGGGAATCGAACTCGGGCCTCCGGGGGTGGCAGCTAATCACGCTAACCACTACACCACAGAACTATAATCTCCAAGATATTCCTTTCGACTTTTTGCCTCTACCATATAAAATTCTCACTTTTGCATTATTCATTACTATCATTAATAATCGTCCGACTCGTTGGCTGAACGGTCAGCGTACTGGCCTTCGGTTCAGAGGGTCCCGGGGTCGATTCCCAGCCAGGTCGGGGATTTAACCTTAATTTGTTAATTCCAATGGCACGGGGGCTGGATGTATGTGTTGTCTTAATCATCATTTCATCCTCATCACGACACGCAGGTCGCCTACGGGAGTCAAATAGAAAGACCTGCACCTGGCGACCCGAACCCGTCCTAGGATATCCCGGTACTGAAAGCCATACGACCATTTCATTAATAATAAAAAATAACTTACGTCAAAGAAAACAGCGTAGATAAAATACACCCTTTTTAGCTAATGTTTTATGTCGCACCCGGATCCCGTGAGATCTTCGAAGTTAAGCAACAATGGGCGTGGTCAGGAGTTGGATGGGTTGCCACGCGCTGTTGGTGGGGGGTAAGGGAATGGAGGAGCGGAAAGGAACTGGCCACCCTACCGCACGTAAACTCCGGCTCAGGAGCACCTCTGCGGAGGTTCGGACCTGCCTTCGGGCAGAATAACCCTTACCTTACCTTATGTCGCACCGACTCAGACACGTCTTCTGGCGACGAGAGGAAAGGACCGATTTAGGACTAAGAGAGGAAGTGACCAAAGAACAATGCTAATTTTGCAGAACTTCGGGGTGCTCATCTTCCCAAGTACTGCAGACAGAGCAGTAAAATTCGGTATCGCTGTACCAACAGCCCTCATAAAAAAACCAAACCCCATAGCACTTTACGCCCTTGAAAGGGCGTTGGCCTGCCCAGCGACCGCTGCTCACCCCAAAGGCCTGCAGATTACGAGGGGTCGTGTAGTCAGCACGACGCATCCTCTCGGCCGTTATTCCGGGCTTTCGAGACCGGGGCCGCTATCTCACCGTCAGATAGCTCCTCAATTCTAATCACGTAGTCTGAGTGGACCTCGAACCAGCCCTCAGGTCGAGAGAAAAATCCCTGACCTGGCCGGGAATAGAATCCGGGACCTCCGGGCGAGAGGCAGGCACGCTACCCCTACACCACGGGGCCGGATCAACAGCCCTCACCCATGTGCTAAATAAAATTAGTTCAAGTAGGTTTTTATTCTTTCCCTAACAAGTAACAGCCAACGGCCGTAGCAGTGTTGAAACACCGGATCCCGCGAGATCTCCGAAGTTAAGCAACATTGGGCGTGGTCAGGAGTTGGATGGGTTGCCACGCGCTGTTGGTGGGGGGTAAGGGAATGGAGGAGCGGAAAGGAACTGGCCACCCTACCGTACGTAAACTCCGGCTCAGAAACACCTCTGCGGAGGTTCGGACCTGCCTTCGGGCAGAATAACCCTTACCTTACCTTAACAAGTAACAAATTTCAATATTTTTTTTCCCATGCATTTTTAATACGAAAATTACAGTGTACAAATTGTCTCGGGGCTAATATCTACAAACTGAAAACCTGTGGTCACTTTATACTACAATCAGTGAATTCGATATAAAGTGATCTTAAAGATGAAAATTTCCTACTTGATGAACTTGGAGGAGTAAGAATAGAATCACTGTTACACTTCTAGTACCTGCATCACTATTACTACTTAAATGGGTCGTGAAAGTATCAATCTAAATACACACAAAGTTCTCTTTTTCTTATTCTGACTTCCATGAGTCTTTGTTTGGTCAAATTTCTTTATATTCCTCACTTTTGTCTGATAAAGACCTACTCAACACGAAAGCAATGTGCTTTTGATCAAAACAAACCAGCTACCCATGTACAAGAAACAACCCAGCTTCTTTAAGACAGCATCGCCAAGTTCAGCTACAAGAATTCCTCTTCAAAACAAGGGTGCGTACCGTCAGATAGCTTCTGACTGTTTTAACGTAGGATGAGTGGACCTCGAATGAGTCTTCGAATTTAAGTATAAGTATCTGACCTGATCGGGATTCGAAGCCGGAACCTCCACCTCGAGGGCCCATATTAAAGTGCATAAATATTTCTAAATATGTTGCATTTTCTTGTCCTGCGAGAACATTCACCCTCACCAAAAGAGTGGGAATGCAGAAGAAACAATTTCAGAATATGAATGGTTCAATCGTATTTTTTTTTTTTTTCGTCAACCCTTCCGATGTCACCTCTCATGTGCCGGGAAGCCCCAAAACACCCCAGTCCACAATCATTAATGATAATTTGAGCCACTTCTGCCTTTTCTTGAAGTATATGAGATACAGGCCTAAGACTTAAGTACCGTCAGAACTACGCCAGCTGTTATACCTTTTCTGCTGAAGAAGGGAAAAGAAAACATTACGCGAGATTTAATTTTTAATCGAGAGAGTTGGCACGTTTGTATTTTCAATCAGAACCTACACAGCGTAACGCTGACACTAATTTCCTACACTTTGCTGACCTAAATTGATTATATAATTAGTGGAGATTAAAAATAAGTGTTTTCAGCATTATAATATTGTACGTGTTCTTCTATGGGTGTCCACGACGAGAAAACCGTATATCTAGAGTACCGTAAATGAACTGTAGCAGCTGGTTCCATGCAAAATACCGTCTTCGGTAGTTGTATGTGTTTGTGCTGGCCAGTTTTGAGAACCAACAGATTGTAATAGAAATAGAGCCTGTATCGAGGAAAGTTTAGTGTATAAAACATTAATCTACGATAACAGGAACGAGCGGAGGCGATTTTAGTGAAGGAAGTCAAGAGAAAAGAGCCAAATAAGCTTACGCTGTCTAAACTGTCAACCAAAGACCTGAAATATGTATGTGGACGAATTGCTGAGCATAAAACCTCGACAGAAAAAATCCGCGACGGTATACAGGGCGTAACAATAAGGTAGGCTGCAATTACAGGTCACATTCCTCCCATGCGAGGTCGGGGAGAGTCGTCATTAATTTTTGTCCTCATGTTTTGCCCATAAAACCGGGAATTTCTAACAAGGTTCATCTACAAAACCCTAGTATCGGAAAATATATCAGCATGCGTTTACAGTCTATATACCCTACCATAAAGATATGAGTACAGACAGCGTCTTTTAGATTCCCGGTCGAGTCGAGATATTTTATTCTAAAACGGTTAATTCAGTTGTTTTTTTTTGTTTTTTTTTTACAAGTTGCTTTACGTGGTACTGACACAGATAGGTCTTATGGCGACGATGGGAGAGGAAAAATGCTAGTAGTGGGAAGGAAGCGGCTGTGGCCTTAATTAAGGTACAGCCCCAGCATTTGCCTGGTGTAAAAATAGGAAACCACGGAAAACCATCTTGAGGGCTGCCGACAGTGGGGTTTGAACCCACTATCTCCCGAATGCAAGCTCACAACACTTTCCTCTTCATATTCGGACAACACACCACAATACCAACCACCAGGGAAACTACAATAGCGATTACATTCCTCAGCATAGAGTTGGCGTCGGGAAGGGCATCCGGCCGTAAAACATGGCCAAACCCACATGTGCTACATAGTTCGCACCCGCGACCCCGTCTAAGGTGTGGGAAAAGCGGTATAAGAAGAAGAAATTATTACTATTATTACGATAATCAACGAGGCTCGAACTCTTATCCCGATATCACATTTCTATAATGTCCGCGATTCGAATTTTAGGTGACTTGGGCAGCTGCTAGCTCTGGCGATACAGCACTGTTCTTCAAGAGGACGTTCAGATTGCGCAACAGTGAAGGAAGAACAATAGGAACAAAATCTTGGTATTACGAACTGTGTTAAAAACTCGTGGGACGATTCTAAACTTGGTACAATTCTGTATTGCGGGTCAGCGAATGTTTGAATGGCAGGCGGTCTGCAGTTCCGTTTATTTTATCTTCGGAGTAGCTAAGGAGCGTGCACTGCAGAAGGTACTGTATGTGCATAGGCTAGTGGTTGGTACCACACTGATGCTCTACTCAGTGGTATGTTTCAAGGGATACAGCTTCCATATACTGACTTTATTCCGCTAATTAAAAGAAGAGCCTATGCTCAGTGGAAAGATGAATGGGTTAGAGGCATGATTTTTTCGCATTCATTTATGTTCGATTTCGCGAAAAGAAAACAATTTTTCGCGTTATTTCGCGAAATAGGGCTGACATCATCGCTTTAATTTCGTAAAATTATTCATAATATGTTTAATTCGTGAGAGTTGTGAATTATTTACGTGAAAGATAAATAAATAATGAGAAACAAAATTGAAAATCATTCATTATGCTGTAATCTTGATTAGAACTACAATATAGGCATAATCAAGATTAATAACAAATTGCCCTAACATTATGTATGGCCGCAGCTGTCACTCTACAGTATATGGCCATACCACTAAGGGATTTACAATTTTAATTAATACGAAGAGATACTTCTGTCGAATTGAGAAGTCGTTATTTTGTCATCTGTTTTTCTTCATACACGAGATATTGGCATACAATTTCAAGATCGTTATTTTCAATGAATTTCAATGCATTTCCGCACTGATCGCAAAATAAGTGCATTTCGCTTTAAACGGGCATTGTCGCTTTAATTCGCAGTAATTAGCGGGGGGAAAAAAAGTCACTGATTTCGTAACCAGAATCATACGATTCTTTAAGATATCTCACAATCGCTTCAAAATATTTTTTGTCGCGCTTATCGTTAAAGCGAAAAAATCATGCCTCTATGAATGGGCAACAACTAGCCACCAACGAGGAACACATTACGCAACACTGCAAACAACAATACCGAAAAATCCCAGGTTCTGGAAATACAATACTGCAACGAGACATCTAACAACCATCATCACCTCCACCGCATCGGAGTGACTACCTCGAAAGTTTGCCTACATGACGATTACGGTGATGCTATGAACAACAACGAACAAAGTTACTCGCACACCTTCGGTCACTACATATCCCATGCCAACGTTATTCTTCAAGACCACGATAACAAAATCTACAGAGCACTGAGCCAGTTTCTACAAGACACCAATCTTAACTATATAAACCCTGATGCGGAAGCCACCAACTGAAATAGTTAATAAAGATAATCTACTAACTGTTACACCCCATAACTACCACCTTTCTACCATGGATGTAACTATGCCATGACTGGCCTCATGGCGAGATCCTTATCACTACCAGCTGGCCAAATGGTGTATAAACCAAAGGCCATTATTGTAAATAAAATATACAAAAAATGGATGTTCTACTGAAATATGCTGTAGTTAGGAGCGAGCAGCTGTCGGCTTGCGTTCAGGAGATAATGGATTAGAACCCCACCGTCAGCAGCCCTGAAGATGGTTTTCCGTGGTGTCCCATTTCCACACGAGGTAAATGTTGGGGTTGTACCTTAATTAAGACCACGGCCGTTTCCTTTCCATTCCTAGCCGCTTAGAGAGGCAACGATGAAGGACATTTTGAATTCTCCCAACATTGCAGGACGTTAAGCAAATAAATCAATCAAGTCTTCTGTGGGTTCTTCTTGTTTTTCCAATAGGTTTTCATTCTTTCCGAGAAGGCTTGTTTACGTTCTGACGACCACTTTGGTCCGTACTGTTTTTGTTGTGGTTGCTCTGATGTAACTTCTTAGTTGTTCACTTGGTGTCTAAAGATGTCTCTTTCTAGGATGTCTGTTGAACTTATGTTTGCGTTTTTCAGGTCCTTTCGAAGTTCGTTAATCTAGGGTGTTGAGTTCTTAAGTGAGGTTACATAATCTATTATCCTCTTTGTCAATCGATTTCCTGGTTATCTAGTCAGATGGCCGAAGAATTTCATTCGTCTTTCCCTAATGTCAATTTCGATGTTTGGGAACTTTTCTGTTGCTTTGATTGATTGTAACCTGTAACCTTCTTGGTTGTATCTTGCTCCTAAGACATTCCTCTCTTCTTGTTTGATTTCTTCAAGTTCTTGTTTTCTGTTGAGTGACAATGTTTCACTTGCGTAAAGGACTGTTGGTTTTATGACTGTGTTGTAATGTCGAATTTTTGTATGTATTGACATGGATTTTTGTTGTTGTAGTGAATGGATTATTATTAATCACACGTATCGTGCCTTTTTAAAATTAGGTAATCCTGGACGCGAATGTACTTAGAACCATGAAAGAATGTCTATGTTCTTCCGCTAACTTTCATATTTGTGATTTCTTGTCGAAAAGGGACATTTTCCCGCCAATTTCAAGATCCCGAGCTGGCAACACCTGTGAAAGGAAAATAGCACAATCCATTTGGTGAATGGTTTATATCCACGGCGCCGGATTGACTGCAGTCTCTGACGAGGTGACAATAGCAAAGACAGCATACAAGGAAAACACACTTTGGGCAGGTAATAAATGCGGGTGCATCCATTCAAAGTGCAGCTCTGGTTTTGTATCGTTCACCTGCTCCCCCCTCTTTCATAGCAGCACAGGTAGACCGCCCATTCATCACTACACAGGTTGGGGGCGAGTTTCTTTTACCTGCTAATCCCCTCCCTCAGGGATTACCAAAGTTCGACATTTCATGGCCCACTTAGTTGAAGACGCCTTTCGTGGCACTGTTACACTGTCCTCTTCATACCTGCGTACGGATACAATCACGTAGCTACCAGCTTGAATTCGCAAGATAGTGGGCTCGAACTCCACTGTCTGCAATCGTGAAGATGGTTTCCGTGGTTTCCCATTTTTACACCAGCAAAATACTGGGGCTGTACCTTAATTTAAGACCACGATAGCTTCCTTCTCACTCCTGGACCTTTCCTAACTCAACATTGCCCTAAGACCTATCAGGAATGCCACATTATACTCAATGGTCAAGCTGACACTGGGCGATTGACTCTCTTCCCATGTGACAAATTCTTGTACAGTATTAGGCTAGGTCATCAAAGTTTCATGTTTCATAATACGACATGACAAGATTCATTCACTATTGAATGTTGTTGGAGATTTGTATATTTTAAAAAGTTGATATTCATTTGCAATATTTTGCAGTGCTCGATATAGAAATTTAAAAGTGCTGATGTACTTTCCATGGTTCGATTTGGGTTATATAAACCTATTTCTATTCCTTTACGGCATCTGTCCAGCATTGGGGATTACCACAATGATCCAGAAGAAACTCGCACAAATATGTAAGTACCTAAAATTACACTCCCAAAATATTACGCCAATCTTGCAAAATATTTTTGCAGATGTCATCTATTTCATTTTCAGTGATGCCCAGTTCTGTCAGAATGGTGGTGGTGGTGATTATTGATTTAAGAAGAAGTACAACTAGGCAACCATCCTGTAATGGCACCAATCGAAAAGGAAAAATTTGAAGGGGCCCGACACTTCGAAAAATGAAGGTATCGGGCAAAGGAAGACATGGGCCACGAAGGCCGTGAATGTGAAAGACTCCCTACGCCTCGCAACCTAATACCGTCAGGGTCTGAAAGCAACAAGAGTTGACCACGGGAGGTCGGACAGGATAGATGAAAGTGAGGAGCCTGGCACTAGTAAGTGGAAAGAATGCCCCCTTTAGTTGCCTCTTAAGACAGGCAGGGGATACCATAGGTGTTATTCTACCACCCCACACCCACAGGATGGCTACCACATACCGGTATTTGAAAGCTGCTCCCTAAGCTCCGAAGAGAAAACCCTTTATCACCCATGTTCTTGTATTCACTGAAGCGAAGTATACATGAACGGTGGATAGCTTCCTCCTCGTCGACGCGAACTGCTTGCTGGTGTCCTGTTCCATTCGCACCGTTGCGTTGGGTCTAAGATCAGTCTTTGTTTCCCTTTCCTGTATATACAGATTATATCAGCTCGACAATTACCGCCTTCCTCTGACATACAGTGCACCTCCTCATAAACTTTCCAGTGCAATTTTCGTAGCGATGAGGCTACTGAAGATGGCGACAGCTTCTCAACAATTCCCCAGTACATGACCCAGTGTCTCCGATTCTTCACATTCTGACTGCATAATATCGCGTGTTGGCTCCTGCCAAATACCGTTCTCACCGCTGCAATGTTACAGCACATCTTGGTGGAAGCCCAATATTTTTGTATAACTAAGCATTATCAACGATGCGATGGTCAGAAACTCGCGACTGTCGATTTACGATGCAGTGAAAATGAAAACCTACAACCTGTTTTCCAGTCATTGACCGGGTCAGGGATGTAATGAATGAAACATATAGAGGCTGTTATTACAATGGGGTCGCCACTCCCAAGGTGATTTATATTAATGAGTGATAAATGCTATGAAATGATAATGGAGAGTGTTGCTGGAATGAAAGATGACAGGGAAAACCGGAGTACCCGGAGAAAAACCTGTCCCTCCTCCACTGTGTCCAGCACAAATCTCACATTAAGTCACCGGGATTTGAACCACGGTATCCAGCGGTGAGTGGCCGACGCGCTGCCGTCTGAACCACGGAGGCTCTTTACGATGCAGTAAAGCAAGTTCATGTTAATTCCATAGCTTAACACCGAAATAAAACGAAGTTTAATAGCAGCTTTTGTTTAACCGGAATTTGAAAGCGTTATCTGACAAAACTGCATTAAGTTTTTTTAACGTTATTCGAAGTTCCCTCATTCTATCTACATAAAATAAAATGCATCAAGTTATATTAGAATTATGTATTATTTTAATCAGCTATTGTTGACCACTGAAAGTTAGTTTTACTCAATTTTCAAATAATAAGAGAGTACCCCCCGCCCCCCAAAAAAACCGTTAACTTAAAACAGCTCTGGAAATGTGGACTGATATAGCTTTTAATATAATAGTAATGCTCACAATAGGAATGTGTTTATCAATATTCTGTCATGCTACAAGCATTTGTAGTGATGGTCCAATATTTGGAACTTGTGGGTTCCACCTTCCAAGACGTCAGTGGAGAATGATTAATCGAATGACTGACAAAGGCAAATATGATGCTACACTCACTAATGAACCCGTCGAGTGGATTTTTAATCTGGATTTCTAACTAACTAACTAACTAACTAACTAACTAACTAACTAACTAACTAAATAAATAAATAAATAAATAAATATCCTAAAAGCTCTAGTGCAAAAGATGTCCAAAGCCCTAGTAGACTACACTCAGGAAGAAGAAGAAGAATTAGTTCATGTACCTTGCCAGATATCCTCTTATATTATACATTGGGTATCAAGTTTCAATTTTCTCTTTCTAACACATTTCATAACATGTATGACACCACTCAGAGTTCGGCTCCATGATTGAATAGTCAGCATTGAGGTATTTGGCTCAGAGGGTTTCGGGCTCGATTCTCAGCCGGGTCAAGACTAGACAGTCTTCGAGATTGAATTCAGAGCTATGTGTTTGTGTCCTAAAACTGACAACAGTTGAAGGAACATTACACACATGGATGACATTATTATTATTATTATTATTATTATTATTATTATTATTATTATTATTATTATTATTTCAGGCTCTTCGGCTGAATGGTCAGCGAACTGGCTTTCGCTTCAGAGGACCTCGGGTTCGATTCCCGACCAGGGTGGGGATTTTAATCTTCAATAAATAAATAAATAAATAAATAAATAAATTAATTAATTAATTAATTAATTAATTAATTAATTAATCTTCATTGTAGACAGTTATTCCTTTCAGCGTTCGGTCTGCAAACCTCTGTGAATGAACTAAATGCCTCCACAGTCCTCTATTTGTAACTAGCTCTGAAACTTCGTTTGGATACATACCTCTTACCTTTTTTTTTTTGCCTCGCACCGACACAGATAAGTCTTATGGCGACGATGGGATAGGAAAGGCCTAGGAGTTGGAAGGAAGCGGCCGTGGCCTTAATTAAGGTACAACTCCAGCATTTCCCTGGTGTGAAAATGGGAAACCACGGAAAACCATGTTCAGGGCTGCCGACAGTGGGATTCGAACCCAGTATCTCCCGCATGCCCCTGATCGCTCGGCCAACTCACCCGGTCCTCTTATCTTTAATTAAATAAACAAACAAATACATAAATAAATAACGCTTACAAAGGCGCAACACCGTCAAATAGCAGTCCCACGCTAATGAAGCTTTCTGAGTAATATGGTATGCTACATGTCTATTTTTCTCTATCTAAGCGTGCTTAAATTAGTTAAAAACATAAATGTGTAATCCATGCGAAAATGGCCTGGCATTTAGGGAAAAACACTCGGCACTTCTAGGGTTAATGTACAGAATCGCAACACACAGTCACCATTGTCTTCGTGTTTTCCTCGCGTGTTAGATCCGGATTTGTTAACTTAGCCGGGTAAGTAAAAGGCAACAGAATTGATGATGATGATGAGGAAAGACTTCTTGTACTAGCTGTACCCAATTTATCAAAGCGCATAATTCGGCCATCACGATATAAAAATATTACGGAAGCAGTCGATGAAGCAGACACTGCTTCGAGAAGTTAAGTCACATTTGCTAGCACAGTTTGGAAACCCCTGTTCTGAGCTCTTCAACACTCAGCTCTCTTTCTAACATAGAGACGGGTTTCGCCAGGTTGTGAAACACCTCCACAGTTCCAGGAAAGCAAGTCTTCTCTGTTACAGGAGACTGTAGGTTTCGTTAATATTCCTGGCTTGTCTCAAATATCACATGAACACAGACATATTCTCAAGCGAGGGCAAACGACAAGACAAGTACAGCATTGAAAATAAAGAAAAAAGAGGTGGTCTGCAAAAGCAAAACAGAGAAATGCACAGCGATAAACATAAATTGTTTAGGAGGTTCTCAATTTTCAGAGATTGTTACGATCGAGCATTTTCACAAGCCATAATCGTTTCCTTTTCAAAATTCCTGTACAGCCGAGCCTGATTCACATCGGGATAACTAGAGCCCGGAAGTTAGGTAAACATACCTCTTTTTAAAAAAATTGGGTGGATTTATCGAAGTGTCACGTAGAGACGAACATGTTTCCGTACGTTTGGGAACGGTAGGACCTGATATTGTTTTGCCTTAAATGCCTGTTGCTCACGGTAAACTTTTCTGTCAAATTTATTGTACGATAATTTAATTTTATAAAATTTCTGTTGCCCACGGTCAAATTCAAGTTTTATAAAAACATTTGATAAAACTTTTCATAAAATAGGACATGTTCTATTCCGTAAAATTAATGTTTACGAAACGAACCAATCAGCGAAGCTGATATCATCATGATGATGCTGGAGCTACGTCGTGAGAAGATTGTGAAGCTCGATTGTAAACAAACACTTCTTTCTAAAATGGTAGGATCCGGGTGGACTAAGGAAGCTGTTAGCGTTTTACTGGACGAATACCAGAAATGTCCTTGTTTGTACGAAGTTAAAACTCCACTTTACCACAAGAGAAATGCAAGAAGAGAGGCAGAAAACACAATCGCCGAATTCCTATATGAATGCTGGTCTTCTAACCTCAACTAATTTTCGACCAAGGACAGCAATCCTCTACCTTCTTCTCTTCTTTTTATCCAATCCCGAGTCTAGCATTTCCTGGCATTTTTTTCTTCCTTTTTACCACTGTACAATATATAATTGCAGCTAAAGCAGCAAGTTTTGCTTTTTTTTTTTTTTTTTTTGTTGGAGCCATACTCTCAAACACATTGTAAGTTGAACAGCTGATTCTTGGTTTAAAAGTTTATCGATAGATGGCAGCACATACACATCATAGTTCAGAAGTGATGATATAGATGGCCATCCTGATGCTTCCACGGATTTTATAAAATAATTTTACCGTGAGCAACACAACTTGTTTTCACCAAATTTTTATAAAATTAATTGTACAGCAAATTTTACGAAACATTATACCGTGAGCAATAGGCATTAGTGTTTACCTTCCGTAGCCTATTTGATAGCTTAATGTCTGCAAGTTGTTGTGGATATTTTCTACTGTTATTCATGCATTAAAATGAATCAATGGGAAGAAAAAACATATAATACCAATGTACTGTATTAATATTAAAGAAGAAGGTTCATTTAACTTTACTTTTTTTTTCTTAATCTGTTTACCCTCCAGGGTTGGTTTTCCCCTCGAACTCAGCGAGGGATCCCACTTCTACCGCCTCAAGGGCAGCGTCCTGGAGCGTGGGACATTGGGTCGGGGGATACAACAGGGGAGAATGACCAGCACCTCGCCCAGGCGGCTTCACCTGCTATATAGAACAGTGGCCTTGCGGGGGGATGGGAAGATTGGAAGGGATAGACAAGGAAGAAGGAATGAAGCGGCCGTGGCCTTAAGTTAGTTACCATCCCGGCATTTGCCTGGCGGAGAAGTGGGAAACCACGGAAAACCACTTCCAGGATAGCTGAGATGGGAATCGAAGCCACATCTACTCAGTTGACTTCCCGAGGCTGAGTGGACCCCGTTCCAGCCCTCGCACCACGTTTCAAATTTCGTGGCAGAGCCGGAAATCGAACCCGGGTCTCCGGGGGTGGCAGCTAATCACACCACCACTAAACCACAGAGACGGGCAGAGATGTCAAGTACAGAACAAAAATGGCTAACCGGACATCAGTGGGACCCAAACCTACAAGCGATGCGAAATCTTTAGTACCGGTATTAACAGGAAGAAGAGCCTCCGTGGCTCAGACGGCAGCGCGTCGGCCTCTCACCGCTGGATACCGTGGTTCAAATCCCGGTCACTCCATGTGAGATTTATGCTAGACAAAGCGGAGGCGGGACAGGTTTTTCTCCGGATACTCCGGTTTTCCCTGTCATCTTTCATTCCAGCAACACTCTCCACTATCATTTCATAGCATTTATCAGTCATTAATATCACCTTGGGAGTGGCGACCCCGTTGTAATAATAGCCTATGTCTGGTTCATTCATTCCATCCCTGACCCGGTCAACGACTGGAAAGCAGGTTGTAGGTTTTCATTTTCATTTTCATTAACAGGAAGAAATAGTAAGGTTGTATAGGCTTACGTTCCAGGGAGATAGAAACAATTGTCCGTAGGGAAAATGTTCACAGAGACATTTTGTGTTGTTTTGTGCACTATTATCCACGCCCACCCCGAATTACTTCGTGCATGTTTAAGAGCGCCCTCTAAATTGTTCCAGGCTTCCTACTTGGTTGATAAATTTCCTCGGTCAACTCGGAGAAACATCATATACGAAGTAGAGGTGCTTGTATCGTCTGGCAGATGGAGCCGCACGTTTCCGTCACGAATAGTCTACGCGTCACTGGCATAGCTAGCTGTCTGTTAGAACCAAAGACATGATGAAAATACATTCCGTATCGGCTTGCTTGGGAGGTGGGCTGACCTTGGGGTGCAGACAGCGACCTCGTCCCCTCACTTCTCAGGAAATGCCATCCACTTGCTCTAACCTGTCTTGCGACCTCCTAACATATAGTACACCTGTTATAGCTACCTTGAGCAACGCTAAAGAGCAAACATCGTATACTGAACTTCAATCTTCCACCACAGAAGATGCGGACGCCCGCCCTAAATGCCATGCCATGGCTTTATAATGCAGTCCGTCCTTGACTTCAGAACAAGTCATTGCGTGTAGTAGCTTTGGAACGCCAACGGATATAAACCCTTTGTGTTCCATTAAGTTTTCAACTGTTGCTTTATGTAGGTAGAAATAAACATTGTAGGGGCAATTAGGATTAGAGAGAGGAAATTTATTAAAACTTTTATAAGTAGAATCTCAAGAGAAGAGAAAAAAAAAAATCGGTTTTGTAGAGCAAGGATTTTGCAATTTGTAAGGCCCATATTGGAAACCTTAGTCATGTTCGCGGGCCGCACTTGAATAATAGGCCAACTTTCGTAAAATTCTACATTTAATAGGCCTACAGAAGTACCATTTTGAAAAAAAATAACATGCATAATTCAACTGAAATAAAGGTTTGACAATTTTAATTACTTAAGTAAAATATTATTTTACAATTGGAGCCGGAGTGGCTCAGACGGTTGATGCTCTGGCCTTCTGAAGCCCAGCTTGGCAGGTTCGATGTTAGATCATTCCCAAGGTGCTCAAATTCGTCAGTCTCGTCTCGACGGATTTAGTGGCACGTAAAAGACCTCCTGCGCGACAAAATTCCGGCACCTCGGCGTCTCCGAAAAACATCAAATATAGTTAGTGGGCCGTAAAAACTGATCATTATTATCTGAAATTTGGATTTTAAATCTTAAAAAATGAAAAATAGTCCATTCAGATCAAGTGAATTTAAAAAAAGAGGAAATAATATTAAAGAATGAACTAGTTCGGACTTGGGTCTATAACGAATATAAAAATTAATGCATTTTTGAACGACCTATACAATAGTCTATTATTTTCAAACTATTCTTCACATTATTTATTAAAATGCTCTCGCGGGCCGCGTTATATGGCTTCGCGGGCCACATGCGGCCCGCGGGCCGCCAATTAGAAACCCCTGTTGTAGAGGTTTCGAATTATTGATTTATTGCGGTTTTGTGAAAGAAATCCCTAACCGTGTATAGAAAATTGATATTTTTTAAGGTCTGTCTAACTCGGTCACTTAATCCTGAGGATCGTGATCTCAATCCTCCACGGTCTTCTGCTATACGGGTAGATTGAATGAACAATATCTTTGTTGCATGTTTTATGCCATCTGTCCAGCGTATAGGTGATCGCCCACGCTCCCTCTTTCCAGGCACATTTCCCAAGATTATGTGCTTTTCAAGGCTTCCTTCTCCACGACGCATAATATGACCAAAAAAATTGGAGAATCTCCTGTTGACATTTTGCCGATAACCTGGTACTGATCTTCAGCTCCTTGAGGATGGATTCGTTGGTTCGAAATGCTGTTCAAGGAATGCGAAGCATTCTTCTCCAGCACCACATCTCAAATGAGTTGATCTTATTCAAAAATCTGAAGCTCGTAGACTCCACGTTTCGGCAGCATAAAGGAAGATAGAGAATACCAGTGTCTGTAGTAGTCTCATCTTTAGCTTTACAGAAATGGAGCGATCTTTCCAAATATGAGATAACTGAGACATGATGTTCTTGGCCATGGCAATACTTCTCCTTTTTTTTTTTTCAAGTTGCTTTACGTCGCACCGACACAGTTAAGTCTTATGGCGACGATGGGACAGGAAAGGGCTAGAAACGGGAAGGAAGCGGCCGTGGCCTCAGTTAAGGTACAGCCCCAGCATTCGCCTGGTGTGAAAATGGGAAACCACGGAAAACCATCTTCAGGGCTGCCGACAGTGGGATTCGAACGCACTATCTCCCGAATACCGGATACTGGCCGCACTTAAGCGACTGCAGCTATCGAGTTCGGTAATCCTTATCCTGATCTCTATTTCACAGCTGTTGTTGCTAGTTATAATGGCACCCAGGTACAACATTTCTGAAACCATTTCCATTTCGCTGAAGGCCAGCTTACCAGGTCTATCAACTACCATCATTTTTGTCTTTTGCATGTTGATTTGCAAACCCAAACTCAGTTCTGACACGGTCTAAAAGCTCTGCCATTTCTGCCTCATGCACGACAATCAATACAGTATAATCTGCATATCGGAGATTCGATATCTGTCTGCCACCAATAGCAGTCATTTTAAGGAATCATTCTCAAATTTAATAAAAGCTCGCCCGAAAAAATACGCCTCCACAATCGTATATTTCCAACTAGCTCTTTAGCCTCGCATACTTTTATACCTCTTATAATGAAATCATTAAAAACAGTCTTAAGGAAAGGGCTAGAAAAATGGAGTTAGCCTATAGATTAGTACAGAAGAAATACAATAAAATAACGATATCTTACAGAGCAAAGATCAGACACTCTACCACGGTTATAAAGCTAGAGGTGCTTCACAGTTCAGAATGTCTGATACTGAATAAGAAAGGGGAAAATGGATGAGCTAGAGAAGACAGAAAGAAAAATCTTGAGAAAGATCTTAGGACCAGAAAAAATGAAAGGATGGTACATGGAGGAATATGAGAAATGAAGACCTATCCAGAGAGAGATCACAGAGACCATACGTAAAAGGGCCCATAGACGTGCAATAGTATTGCGCAAAATGGATTGTACAAATATACTGTTAGCTGCCTACAGACGTACAATATTACTGCACAATAATTGTGTTTGTGCAATAAATAGAATCGTTGTGATTGTGCAATATATTGTGCAAAGCGGTCATAAGACGTACAATATGCGTGGCAATATATAGTCAGTCCATGCCGGTATTTTATTTGGTGAGCACTCTTTTCGTCCGCCTCTATGGTGTAGTGGTTAGTGAGATTAGCTGCCACCCCCGGAGGCCCGGGTTCGAAATTTGAAAAGGGGTACGAGGGCTGGAACAGGGTCCACTCAGCCTCAGGAGGTCAACTGAGTAGAGGTGGGTTCGATTCCCACCTCAGCCACCCTGGAAGTGGTTTTCCATGGTTTCCCACTTCTCCTCCAGGCAAATGCTGCGCTGGTACCTAACTTAAGGCCAAGGCCGCTTCCTTCCCTATTCACTGTCTATCCCTTCCAATCATCCCACCCCCGCCAGGCCCCTGTTCGGCACAGCAGGTGAGGCCGCCTGAACGAGGTACTTGTCATCCTCCCCAGTTGTATCCCCCACCCAGAGTCTGAAGCTCAAGGACACTGCCCTTGAGGCGGTAGAGGTGGGATCCCTCGCTGAGTCCGAGGGAAAAACCGACCGTGGAGAGAAAACAGATAAAGAAGCAGAAGAAGAACACTCTTTTCTATATCACGAAGCCGCTTCACTTCCTTCCGGAACTTTGTACGCAGAGAACTGATGTTCTTAAATAACTTCTTGCATGTTAGCGTTCGGGTATTTTTTTGCGATATTTCTCAATAAGCACCTCGTTCTGTTCACCTGTTTTAACGCGATTACTGTAATCTTTGCTCTTAACGTCCCCTAGAGCCGGAAGGCTTCGATAAACTCCAAAATAAACTTTTCACCACCTATTTGCCATCACGATACGTTGATACCAACTGGCGGGAGGACGCGATATTCCACAATATTGCCAACACACGGCATAGTATTTTGCGATTTGCGCAATATATTTCAATTTTTTTAATTTTGTACAATGTTGTTGTTTGAGTCATCAGTCCATAGACTGGTTTGATGCAGCCCTCCATGCCACCCTATCATGTGCTAACCTTTTCATTTCTACGTAACTACTGCATCCTACATCTGCTTGTCATATTCATATCTTGGTCTACCCCTACCGTTCTTACCACCTACACTTCCTTCAAAAACCAACTAAACAAGTCCTGGGTGTCTTAAGATGTGTCCTATCATTCTATCTCTTCTTCTCGTCAAATTTAACCAAATCGATCTCCTCTCACCAATTCGATTCAGTATCTCTTCATCTGCGATTCGATCTATCCATCTCACCTTCAGCATTCTTCTGTAACACCACACTGCACAAACCCCGATACTGAGCAATAATATTGCACTACTATGGGCCCCTTTAAGAGGAGACAGAAGTTTTATGGGCACCTCACAAGAATGAACGAGGGTCTACTAACAGAAAATATTTAACTACATCATCTACTCAAGGAACTGAAGTGAAACGAAATGCGGATGGCTTTTAGTGCCGGGAGTGTCCGAGGACATGTTCGGTTCGCCAAGTGCAGGTCTTTTGATTTGACTCCCGTAGGCGACCTGCGCCTCGTGATGAGGATGAAATTTTGATTTGACTCCCGTAGGCGACCTGCGCCTCGTGATGAGGATGAAATTATGATGAAGACAACACATACACCCAGGCCCCGTGCCAGTAAAATCTAACCAATTGTGGTTAAAATTCCCGACCCTCCCAGGACCGCTGTGACCAAAGGCCAGCACGTTAACCATTTAGCCATGGAGCCGGACTACTTAAGGAACTACTAAATGGGTAGAAGAAACAAGAAACGATATGAAGGAAGTTGGCATCAATCCAAAAGAAATCTTTAATGGGGATACGTTTCGAGCTGAAGATGATGAATTCAAGGGGGTTCCAGGAAGGAAGAAAAAACATAATGAAAAGTCCAAGAAGATGTGTTCAGAGAAGAGAAGAGGAACCTCAGCTGGTAGAGTGCTGGTTCGATCCCGGCTCAGTCCGGTGGTAATTTAAGGTGCTCAAATACATCAGCCTCCGCCTATGTGGTGTAGTGGTTAGTGTGATTAGTTGCCACCCCCGGAGGTCCGGGTTCGATTCCCGGCTCTGCCACGAAATTTGAAAAGTGGTACGAGGGCTGGAACGGGGTCCACTCAGCCTCGGGAGGTCAACTGAGTAGAGGTGGTTCGATTCCCACCTCAGCCATCCTGGAAGTGGTTTTCCGTGGTTTCCCACTTCTCCTCCAGGCAAATGCCGGGATGGTACCTAACTTAAGGCCACGGCCGCTTCCTTCCCTCTTCCTTGTCTATCCCTTCCAATCTTCCCATCCCCCACCAAGGCCCCTGTTCAGTATAGCAGGTGAGGCCGCCTGGGCGAGGTACTGATCATCCTCCCCAGTTGTATCGCCCGATCCGATGTCTGAAGCTCCAGGACACTGCCCTTGAGGCGGTAGAGGTGGGATCCCTCGCTAAGTCCGAGGGAAAAGCCAACCCTGGACAATAAACAGATTAAGAAAGAAAGAAAGAAAGAACTCCTGCGTCTCAGAAAAACTGCAAAGGTACTTAGTGGGACGTTAAATAAATAACATTATAATTACGGCAGATGATGAACTGGAAAGTTCTTGTTGCCGAGAATGAACTACCCCGTGGATTTCATGATACGCGCATGTAGGAAATGTTAAGAGGTCAGGTTCGAGAAAATTCGATTTGTGGAGATTTCGTTGCCTTGACTTCAAATTACGGAGGTTAAATAATTTTTTTATAAGGAAAAAAAATGCTACTTGTTCGGGGCGTCCACCTAGAAAGATGTTTTGCCCCTACTTGCACCATTTTGAAATTGCGGGAAGTGTAGTGTTGAATGTGAAGAAAAGAACGTTAAGGACGGCACAAACACCCAGTCCCCAGGCCAGGGATATTAAATCATTTACAATTAAAAACCCCTGACCCAGCCGGGAATCGAAGCCGGGGCCGCCGGGTGACAGGCGGACGCGTTGCCCCCTACATCGCGGAGCCGGACGATACGGAGGTTATGACTGCTATAGAATTCGAATTTCTACTCGACCATCGCCGCAGATCGTTACCACGCGGGGTCACTCGCTCGGTTTACAAATTATTGCGACAACCTTGAATATACTTACAGAAACATACTTTTTTTTGAGTGAGTTTCCTAGAATCTATATGGCACCTCATTTCAAGTGCAAACGGTTGAAAAATATTTCTTGGAAATATATTCTCTTGATAGCTATTATAGCCTACAGTCCGACTCGTTGGCTGAACGGTCAGCGTACTGGCCTTCGGTTGAGAGGGTCCCGGGTTCGATTCCCGGCTGGGTCGGGGATTTTAACCTTAATTGGTTAATTCCAATAGCACGGGGGCTGGGTGTATGTGCTGTCTTCATTATCATTTCATCCTCATCACGACGCGCAGGTCGCCTACGGGAGTCAAATAGAAAGACCTGCACCTGGCGAGCCGAACCCGTCCTGGGATATCCCGGCACTAAAAGCCATACGACATTTCATTTCATAGCCTACTAAAATTTGACGACGTAAAGTGAAATGACTGATGTTTGTGAAATTAGTTATGTTGTTTTCTTCGTAACTGAAGTCGTTATTATAGTTATTACGTTACCAAACGGCAAATCAATCATATTTTCAAATGAACTGTGGCAATTTTTCACGATATTTTGTTTAAAAAGATGACCTTTGTACACATTTATTCGCAACGCAACACGAATTTATTCAGTAATAATCACAAAACTCACCCAGCACTAGCTTCTCCGTGGTCAGGCGACTTCGCCAAACTGACGAAACATTGAAGACATGATAATAAACTTATGGGCCTTTGAAATGTAGCATTTACAATTTTAAAAGTCATTTCCCAGAGCAAAATCTGCGGTAGTGATGGTGGTGATGTTTGCGCCAGGGGGGAGATTATCCGCATCTCGTTAACAACAGAGGGCTTTGGATAAAGGAAGGAAAGACCACGAAGGCCGGGAATATGAAGAAGACTGTCTGGCTTAGGAGTCGGAAAATGACTGACCGCGGGAGGTCAGATACAATGAATCTGAGGTCCCGAGGTTGCTACCCATATATCAGTAATGTACAGTATTAACCCTTCGAATCCTAAGCTCACGAAACAGTAAAGTGGTGTCACCTTGGGAACAGAACAAGGATCTTCAATGTTACACAAAGGATCATATGAATGAGAATAACTCTTCATGACTGAACGTGAACAAGATATCGTGAGGCTTCTATGAAATGTTCAATCAATCAATCAATCAATCAATCAATCAATCAATCAATCAATCAATCAATCAATCACTACTGATCTGCATTTAGGGCAGTCTCCCGAGTGGCAAATTCCCTATCTGTTTTTTTCCTAGCCTTTTCTTAAATGACTGCAAAGAATTTGGAAATTTATTGAACATCTCTATTGGTAAGTTTTTCCAATTCTTAACTCCCCCTCCTATAAACGAATATTTGTCCCAATAGGTCCTCTTGAATTCCAACTTTATATTCATACTGTGATCTTTCATACTTTTAAAGACACCAATCGAACTAACAATCATAACAATAATCATAATAATAATGACGTGTGGCATCCGGAGAGGCCTGATGCAGGTATTTTGATTTGACTCCCGTAGGCGACCTGCGCGTCGTGATGGGGATGAAATGATGATGAAGATGGCACATACACCCAGTCCCCGCACCAGACGAATTAACCAATTATGGTTTTAAAATTCCCGACCCTGCCGGGAATCGAACCCGGGGCCCCTGTGACGAAAGGCTAGCACGCTAACCATTTAGCCATTTAGTTTAGTTTGCTGTATTCACAATACCTTTATATGGGGTATCATTACAATAAGGCGTAAACCTAACCTTCGTCTGATAATAATTAATGTTATTTGCTTTACGTCCCACTAACTACTCTTTCACGGTTTTCGGAGACGCCGAGGTGCCGGAATTTAGTCCCGCAGGAGTTCTTTTTACGTGCCAGTAAATCTACCGACACGAGGCTGACGTATTTGAGCACCTTCAAATACCACCGGACTGAGCCAGGATCGAACCTGACAAGTTGGGGTCAGAAGGCCAGCGCCTTAACCGTCTGAGCCACTCAGCCCGGCAACCTTCGTCTGAAATTACCTAACATTTGTTATTTAATGAGCAGACGATCAAACATCGGGATTTTTTTCCTTATTTTATAGATCAACGTATGTCAGTTTCCGCCGGCCCCGTGGTGTAGGGGTAGCGTGCCTGCCTCTCACCCGGAGGCCCCGGTCTCGAAAGCCCAGAATAACGATCGAGAGGATGCGTCGTGCTGACCACACGGCCCCTCGTAATCTGCAAGCCTTCGGGCTGAGCAGCGGTCGCTGGGCAGGCCAAAGCCCTTTCAAGGGCGTTAAGTGCCGCGGGGTATGTCAGTTTCCAATCACTCCACTCGAACATTGTGCAACGTTTGTTAGTAGTCTCTATAAATCCGTTCATATCACTACCAACAAAACAAACATGCGATACAAATCGGTATTCAAAGACAAAGTCACCTCCGTACAGGCCATGAAGGCCCTTGGAGGAATGGAAGGTAAAGGCTTCCACCATTGTTCACCGCGGCACGTGATGGGGTCCGCCTTTGCCCCCGGGAATTAACATGGTACTCATTTTTTGTGTAGGCTGAATGAACCTCAGGACCATATGCACCTCCGGGAGTGGAAATCTCGTTTCTTAAATTTTACGACTTCTTGACGGGGATTCGAACCCATGTCCTTCCGGGCGAACCGAGCACGCCCTTACCGCCTAGGCCAGGCAGCCCCTACAAATCGGTAGTATAATACAAAAATCCAGATTTCAAAATTCATTCTTTGTAGTTACTAGCAAATGACTTATTTATTACTAGTTACTAGCAGTCGAGCACCGCAGTATAAAACGGATTTTACTAAATTCTAACCAATTTCAAACCGAATGAAACGCCTCACATAGTTTAAAAGTTTCGATATTCCCATCATAATTTGCATTGGAATCTATAGTATTGTTCCATACAGCAGATATAGAGAACGACTTACAGGCTATATGGAAATCAGTGAGTGAATGTCGTCGATGCTTCATTTAAGATACTACAAACTGTTTAAAATTTCAGCACATCTCTACTAACCGTCTAGGTTCCTCAAAAGTGTTTAATTTCAGAATTTCCAGCAGTGAAATACGTAGATAATTGATAATAAATGTACAAAATTAATTGACGTCAATTCGAAGTAACAGGTGTTTCCACTGGCATGTTCATAGCCAGCAATTAAGTGGCATTGTTTCCCGCAGGTGCTAGTCTCCGGCTGGTACAGATACACCTTATCAACACGTGATCACATACTAGGAAACTCTTTGTGTGACAATACCCAACGTGTTCTATCACCTTCTCTGTTCCGCTCACAGACTAGCTGAAAACACACCACCTACTCGAACTGTAACCCCATGACACAATATCTTCTCCCTCAAGTTACGTAGTAAATAACTGACTTATTTAGAGTTCTCCATTCTGTTGCTATGAGCACTGGTGATACGTCCCACACAATGGCACCACTCACAGGTAACACAAACCTATGGTGTTTCACAAGCAACGCACACCCATAATGTTCCTCATATAGTAGGGACTAATCACCGGCAACAATAGCTCATGCTGTCCCTCACATAATGGTATTACCCTCAGGCAACGCATACCCATGGTTTTCATCACAGTGGTACTTATCACGGGAACCAGTCAAACCCATGGTTTTTCTCACAAAGTCGTGCTAAGCGCAGGCAACGCAGACCCATTGTGAACACAGTGGGGAACCGACCGCTGGAATGCACACGATGACACGTATCACAACACCCAGACCCGTGGTGTTTCTCGCATAATGATACTGTTCCTATGTAACGCAAACCCATGGTTTTCCTCGCAAGGTGCTACTAATCACAAGTAATCACATGGTTCTAATAGCATCATCCCTTGGTAGCTGCCTCTGTGGATCCGTGGTAGAGTATCGGCCTCCGGATCCCAAGATAGCCGGGTTCAAACCCGGCAGAGGTAGTCGGATTTTTGAAGGGCGGAAGAAAATCCATTCGATACTCCATGTCGTACGATGTCGGCATGTAAAGGATCTCTGGTGACACATTTGGTGTTTACCCGACAAAATTCATTAAATCTCAGCCATAAACGCCCAAGAGAGATCCGGTTTACTCCGTCTGCCATCTAGTGGATCTAGAGTAAAACGGAACGTCGAAATTGACGAGCAGACAGCCAGATGGCGTCAAATCGAAATGTCTGCACACGGCAGCTGAGGCCTTATTATTATTATTATTATTATTATTATTATTATTATTATTATTATTATTATTATTATTACTACCCCTTGGTCACCACTTTTAGCCGCCTCTTACGACAGGCAGGGAATACAGGGGTTAACGTAAATATGTCCAAATATTGAATGTAACTTGATAGAATCTGGTGATGTCCTTTCACGACAGAAACATGTCATCCTTTGTTTAACAGCGTGAACATTATTCCTTGTTTCAGAACAAGAAATTCATGACAGGAACGCATTCAGAAGATTGGTGAGCAACTATATGGTTTTCAAAATGGCATCAACTTCCACAAGACGGAAAGTACCTTCGTCTGATGAGCATAAACAGGAACTCGTCGCTGAGCTCAGAAGATACTGGCAGGAAGTCAAAGCCGGAACAAGAACAAGACCTAGACCTAGACACTAAAATGAAGTTGGTTGTTAACACGCAGTCCATAGAGGCTCAACTCGATGTTTTTTTTAAAAATCCTTCTTTAATAATGTGTTGTTTTACAGGTATGTTACAGTCTAATATTTATAGATAAACTGTGGGTTCGGCACACATTTATGAAGGAGGAGTCGTCGATATTATTGTTCTTTAAGAAATCGTAACTATAAACCATAACTTTTCTTTACACCAAGAGGTCTTATGGCGACGATGGGATATGAAAGCACTAGGGCTGGGAAGAAAGCGCCCGTGGCCTTAATTTACCCCAGTATGTGCCTGGTGTGAAAATGGGTAACGAAGGAAAACCATCTTATAGTGCTGCCGACAGTGGTGTTCGAACCCACTACCACCTGAATGAAAGTTCCAAACCGCACAGCCATTGCTCGGTCAAAACATTTTTTTTTTTTTTTTTTTTTTGCTAGTTGCTTTACGTCGCACCGACACAGATAGGTCTTCTGGCGACGATGGGACAGGAAAGGGCTAGGAGTAGAAAGGAAGCGGCCGTGGCCTTAATTAACGTACAGCCCCAGCATTTGCCTGGTGTGAAATTGGGAAACCACGGAAAACCATTTTCAGGGCTGCCGACAGTGGGGTTCGAACCTACTATCTCCCGAATACTGGATACTGGCCGCACTTAAGCGACTGCAGCTATCCAGCTCGGTCAAAACATTTTTAATGCTCTGTTTGTATGCACGCATAGGACTCGCTTGTTAGGTTTGGGAGAAAGAAAATACAATTACGGTATTGGCAGACTCAGTTTAGCAATAAATTAACAAAAATTCAATGCAAAACGTGTCGATTAATGTGAACTTTAATGTTTATATATTTCTGCAAGTTTTGTGTGTAAAATATGGGAATCCAGGAGAAGTTGAATGGGCGATTTTCTGTCATTTTATTTTGAGGAATAGATGCGGCAACCAGGGATCTGTGAGCGCATTACATATTTTATCCCCAATTAACTGACGATTTCCCTGATTTGCCCTCCAGTCTGAATTCTGTACAAGTTCACGCTGATTTACTGACTCCAGAATCAAAACACCCCCTCATGATTTCCAGCAGCAATTAGCTCAAATAGGACTTCCCTTTACTGCACAAACATTTCAGATAAACAACAAACAGGTAAACATACAGACGTTCGCCCGCAGTGTAATTCTTTGTTAGTCCACTTCTAAATGGAAAGTAAATCAATAAAAAAAATTAAAAAATAAACTTCGAACCGACATTGAACGAAAAAACATGAAGGATTACCAGTTGGCATTGATCGATTATTAACAAACAAGATATCGAAGACGTTCGTGAGCAGTGTGTCCGGCTGGCAGGGGGCACTTGGCGTCACTTCAGACACACCATTCAGCCAAAGCTGACGCATAATGAGACACACGGCGTTAATTACGAACCTTGGTTGGGACGAACATTTGCCAGGTTCCGATACATTGTAAGTGGCGTGGCGTGCTCTGGTGACTCACAGAATTCCAAACTTAATTCGCAAATGCGCAGACAAGGAGAGAAGAAATATTATTAACGGCTCATTGCCCGTCAAGACCATTACTTTCTTTTTTTATTACGTACAGAATGTAACTGTTGCTTCAGAAATTATGAGACCAGCGCAAAAGTCACCACTTCAAGCTAGAAATATTGACCACAAAAAAGTAGCAAAAATTTACCACAGTCGGCGCGTTTCCGTCCAATCCTGTCATGTTGTTGCTAGACTTCAAGTCCGCTCGCCTGTCGATGTTGATATTTGTTTAGTTGTTCATTTAATGGTTCGGTCCACAGCATTCGTCAGTCCTACGTTCAAATCTACTGTATAAATAGAGCTAGTCTCATTTTAAGGGGACATACAGCCTGATTTCTCACCCCCCCCCCCCTTTATAAGGAGGAATATTGTGTTTTGTTTACTATCCACAGAATCACAATACCTCTATACTCCTGACGCAGAACGTATACCCATGCGGCAGCTTCTGATCCCAAAACTTGACCCACCCTAGTGACAGTGAGGGTTGTCAGTCTGTTTCTTTCCTATGGACACTAAGTGAGCGCTGTCAAGAACATGGTTGTTATATTTTGCGTCGCTTATTTAAACATGTTAGCATTTAATTTATTCCTAAGACAATATAAATACCCCGATCATGAACCATAGCACCAACCAAAATCGCAGAATATTTTGTTTCGTGCATAACCCGTGCAGTGGTCGCAGATGTTAGGAGGAAGGAAGAAAGAAAGAAAAAACAGAAGGAACTGGCATATAAAGTCCACAAAGAACTTTTATATAGCCGTAAATGATAGCCATGAGCTATTTTAAATAAAAAAAATACTAATATTCTCTCTTTAACATAGTGAAAACAGAAGTATTAGTTGTCAAGAAATCAACTGAGGAAATACCAATAAACATTAAGCTAGGTGATGAAAATGTACAAGTAAGTCAGTTTTTCTACTTAGGAAGCATTATCACTCAGGACAACAGGAGCACCGCAGAAATCAGGAGGAGGATTGCTCTAGCTAAACAAGTCCTCAGTAACAAGAAACACCTTCTAACAAGCAGGAACATTAAAATTAGGAAATAATTTTCAAAAATGTTTGTGAGGAGTGTTTTGTTGTATGGTTGCGAAACATGGGTCTTAGCAAAACAGGATATAAAACGCCTGGAAGCAATGGAAATGTGGATATGGAGGAGGATGCTGAAAATTAGTTGGACAGAGAAAAAGTCAAACAACCGGGTCCTTAAGGAAATAGACGAAACAAGGGAATTGATTAACACTGTAGAAAAGAGGAAAATCAAAATCCTTGGCCACACACTTCGACGTAACACATTCCTCACGACTATGCTGGAAGGAAAAGTTCTGGGTAAGAATGGAAGAGGAAGGCCGAGGAAGAAGTATCTGGATTCCGTGATGGACAGGCTGAATTTGAAAAAAAATATGTTGACCTGAAACGCTCAGCAGAGGAGATAAATGTGGTTACAGCGAAAATGCCTTTAGGATATGAATGAATGAATGAACATGGTGAAGTTGTCTTTACAACGAGATCTTGCCAACGTGTTCCCGCTGATCTGATCTATTTCCCGTATGTGTGCAGGCAGCTGCGAGAACTTTCACTGATTAAAGTCGCAAGGCGCAACTCCCACAAATGTTCCGAGAAAATGGATTTTGAATATTTCCCGAGTGCTTCAGAAGACTAGCACGCGACACATAGCCACAAGGAACGGGCAGCGAAGGGATAATCGATTACTTTCAATAATCGAATATCCACCTCCCGATTATTTAAATAATCGAATGAGTTTCCAGTAGCATTCAGTTGTAGTGCTGGCATAATCGAATACTTTTAATAATCGAATAACCTTCCCATTATTTAAATAATGGAACAAATAATCGAATGAGTTTCAAATATCAATCAGTTGTATCGCATAGAATATTCCGATGCGTCATGAATCAATTTTCGGTTTAAGTGTGTCAGATGGATAATCGATTGAAATTAGCGAATAGATGAACTCTTATGAAAAATAGAAATACGCCTTTTTCCAAACATATCTCCAAATGTTGAAACTAAATGAGTGAATTAACTGTCTTAATAACACTACTTTTCGTTCGATTATTTTGAAAGCAATCACTATTCTATTGTCTCATTCATTCGAATGAATAATCGAAAAATAATTGAATGAGAAATATCGAATAATCGAATAAAAATAATCGAATACTAGCGATTATTTTGTAGTCGATTATCCCATCACTAGCTAGAACTGCTTGTTGCTGTTTTTAACAGGCCCAGTGAGCTAGATGCTTCTCTTGCTTCCGTAATAATTACCACCTTACTTCATGTAGCAATCGTAGTCGCAAGTATAGCGATGATGTGAACCGAACTATAAATGAAAGACAAATATATCGACACGAAGACGTGTGAAAAGGTTTTGGTCACAATAAATTTTTCCCAGACACAAAACAACATCTGAATATCCCATTACGATACTTAAATCGTATTACATACATATAACTTATATGTGTAAAGAAGTGGGATCACAGATAAGGCTTCTTGCAGATGATGTTATACTGTGTAGAGTAATAAATAAGTTACAGAATTGTGAGCAACTGCAAAATGATCTCGAAAATCTTGTGAGATGGACAGTAGGCAATGGTATGATGATAAATGGGGTTAAAAGTCAGGTTGTGAGTTTCGCAAATAGGAAAAGTCCTCTCAGTTTTAATTACTGCGACGATGGGGTGAAAGTTCCTTATAGGAATCATTGTAAGTACCTAAGTGTTAATATAAGGAAATATCTTCATTGGGGTAATTACATAAACGGGATTGTAAATAAAAGGTATAGATCTCTTCACATGGTTGTGAGGGTATTTAGGTGTTGTAGTAAGGATGTAAAGGAGAGGGCATATACATTTCTAGTAGGACCCCAACTAGAATATGGTTCCAGTGTATGGGACCCTCACCAGGATTACTTGATTCGAGAAGTGGAAAAAATCCAAAGAAAAGCAGCTCAATTTGTTCTGGATGATTTCCGACTAAAGGGTAGCGTTACGAATATGTTCAAAGTTTGTGCTGGTAAGACTTGCGAGCTGCTCAACTAAGTGGTATGCTCCGAGCTGCCAGTGGAGGGATGGCGTGGAAAGACATTAGTAGAAGAATAAAAAAATTTGAGTGGTGTTTTTAAAAGCAGGAAATATTATATGAAGATAAAGTTGCAATTCCAGGGGACAAATTGGGGCACATATTCGTTTATACGAAGAGGACTTAGGGAATAGAATAAATTTACCAAGGGAGACGTTCAATAAATTTCGAAATTCTCTGCAATTATTTAAGAAAAGTCTAGGTAAACGACACCTGGATGACTGCCCTAAATGCAGATCAGTGATCAGTGGTGATTGGTTGTTTCATTGATTGAGGGGATTTACTAATATCACTGTACTTACGTAGTTGTTGAAATAGTCAACATAGGCTATTAGTATACATATTTTCTACACCTAACATCCGAATTCCGACAAAGAAGCAATGTCATTACGCACATTAGTCAACCAATTTTGTTTAACGCATATGCATACCTTGAATGTGGTTGTAATGGAAATAACGTACCCTCACCCGCACAAAATTTGGCCGCTGGCTAAAATGGAAGAATCCGCCACATTAAACCTGTAAAGGACTGGTCATGAAATTTAAGCATAGTATCTGGCTTGTAGATCCGAAACCTTGGGCAGAAATAGGTAGTTCACAAATTTTCTCCACTGAGCCGATGGAACATTCTTTGACACATGAAAAACTAGCCACCAACACGTGGCAACGAGTATTCAGTATACAAATTCACGTTCATTGACAACCAAATGCCTCGTTATCGACGACCCATTAAGGTTAGAGAGTAGCTTCCTTCCAGTTACGCGAGAAACATCGCTATCAGTCACCGAGATTACCAGTGCATGTCTGAATGAGATAGCTGTTGAACTACAACTGGGCCAAGAACATTCCCTTGAGGACCCCAGTACTAACGGGATATTATGTCCGTCACCGCAACCTTCACGAGAAGGGTCAAGGGGAGCTTTATCTTGCACTCGTAAAATACGAATTAACTAATAAGTTAATTACTTCTGCATGATATATAGCGGGCAATAGATGAACACTTCTCATGAAATAATAGTCTATTCCATTTCTGTCATGAAAACGAGGGAGCTCCTTAATTTTTATGTTCACCATTTCTTTTATTATAAAAAACAATACGAATTGATTTTAACAGTACTGTACGGTAACAATAATAATAATAATAATAATAATAATAATAATAATAATAATAATAATAATAATAATAATAATAATAATAATAATAATACCTCAGCTACTGTGATTTGACGCCATCTGGTTGTCTGCTCGCCAGTTTCGATGTTCCGTTTTAGTGTAGGTCTACTGGATGGCAGAGTAAATTAATCTCTGTTGGGCGTCTATGGCTGAGTTTCAATAAATTTTGTCGGATAAACAACAAATGTGTCACCAGAGTTCTTTTACATGCCAAAATCGTACGACATGGAATGTCGAATGAACTTTTGTCCGCCCTTCAAAAATCCGGCTAACTCTGTTGGGTTTGAACCCGCTCTCTTGGGGTTCGGAGGACGACACTTTATCATTGATCCACGGAGGCAACCTTCCTTTTATAAACCTATATTTGAACCACAATAATTCCCATAGGATGTAAGTGGCTCAAAATTAATTAATATCATAATACCAGGCCAGGAATCTTTTAGTAATATACAACTGGGTCTCATCTTCGAGCTGAGTTCTAGATGATGGAATGAAGTTGTAGTGTGAACCTACGCAAAGAACGCGCAACTAGTGGGACCTACCTCAATCTCCGAAGAGAGGATAGTTGAAAATGTAACGCCGTAAAGAAGCTAAGACCATAAAAGAAGATTTCGACAGGACGCTATTTACTGGTTTTATTTTCAAGAACATAGTGCCTCTTATCCAACCGGCAGTACTTATAGAATTAGTCAGCCGGTGTATAAGATTACGTAAAACACTGCTTTAACATCACTGTTCAAAAAAAAGATTATTTATTTATTTATTTATTTATTTATTTATTTATTTATTTTATTGTGATTTTGCTTCTGCTTTAACGTTGTTCTTTCATTTCTTTCCTAATCTGTTTACCCTCCGGGGTTGGTTTTCCCCTCGGACTCAGCGACGGATCCCACTTCTACCGCCTCAAGGGCAGCGTCCTGGAGCGTGAGACATTGGGTCGGGGGATACAACTGGGGAGGAGGATGACCAGTACTTTGTTCAGACGGCCTCATTTGCTATGCTGAACAGGGGCCTTGTCGGCGGGTGGGGATGTGAAAATCGGAAGGGGTAGACAAGGCAGAGGGAAGGAAGCAGCCGTGACCTTAAATTAAGCACCATCCCAACATTTTCCTGGAGAAGAAGTAGAGAACCACGGAAAACCACTTCGAAGCCGGCTGAGGTGAGAATCGAATCCCCCTCTACTCAGTTGACCTCCCGAGGTTGAGTGAACCCCATTCAAGCCCTCGTTACCACTTCTCAAATGTTTCGGCAGAGCCTGGAATCGAATCCGGGCCTACTGGGGTGGCAGTTAATCACACTAGCCACTACACCACAGAGGCGGACTAATGTCATTCTAACACATCAAATGTTTTCGGCGATTGAAGAATGGGAAAGGGCTAGGAGTGGGAGGTACAATCCCAGCATTTGCCTGGTGTGAAAATGGGGAAACCACGGAAAACCAGCATCAGGAATGCTGACGGTGGGATTCGAACCCACCATCTCCAAAATGCAAGCTCACAGCTCTGCGATTCTAACCGTATGGCCGACTGGTTCAGTAGATGATAGAGAAAGATAGCTTCCCAACTAGCCAGTTCTTAGTTTTAAAGGAAATACGAAGTAGTACCCTTAAGATTACATGCGGGCCGATGACCTTAGATGTTAGGCCCCACAACAAGCATCATCATCACGATTACACGCCGATATACTACAGAATATATAACCTCAAGTTTGACAAAAAGAAGTTGTACTTTATACAGTTTAACCCCTCTGTAAAGTTTTCTTTAGTTGTTGGGGCCGATGACCTGTAAGTTAAGTGGTGCCTTGATATAGAATGAAGCCCTATATCAGCATCTTCCTTGAGTGTGGACAAGTCCTAGGAAACAGCACTCAAGATAGCCACTGTCAACATTAGGATTTTTTTTTTAGCACCAGTGTTTAATGACGAAAGAATTTGCCATTCTTCATGGGAAGCAAAAGACTCTTGGTTCCCTTGGAGTTGGTGGTGACAAGAGCCTGCAATCCACAGACCACTTCTATCTCCAGAGATAAGACCAAAGATTCCATCCATGAAGACAGAACACATTGCGTACGTGTTCCAGGAGGCCGTGGGAAGGAAAGGCCAAACGACACCAGGTGATCTCCTATTTTTACCACCTCCGTAAATAATCGAAATGCATTACGTCTCTTCCTCGAACATATAGGCATCACTTTCGGTATTGCTATCAACGAGGTATCATTTCACATCTTGTTTGCGGCTAACAAGAATGGGATCGGAATGTAGAAATAATCACAGCGAGAAGTGCGTTTCGGAATTTAATTTCTATTCGAAACTCCTTGGTACCCGACTAATAATAATAATAATAATAATAATAATAATAATAATAATAATGATAATAATAATACAGTGAACACACTGAGAAAAAGGAACCCAAAATCGATTACGTGAACGAATTTGATCCACGAAATATCACCGTAATATTTGTCCCATATGGTAGATAATAATTGCTTTTACTCAAATAAAGTGTAAAATTTGCTGTAAATTAAGAAATAGTACGAAATATTTTACTTGTAGAGAATAATATGGATACATACTTTATTACCTTACAAGTATTTTTTCTGCTACGTCGCAGGGCTTCCGTATGTTTTTTGTTTGTCTAACACTTTCGTGTGTGATGTCTTTGCTCACTGACGTTGTTTGAATTAATTAGGTGTCTTTTCTTCATGTTGCTCATTCCTTTTTTGTGCCCTAACTCATTCATTAAGTGATATACTGTATTTATTGGTACAGGCATCATGCTATTTTGCTGTTTGAACTGCCCGCGCTAGTCATATGGACAAATATAATGAGAATTCACAGACATAGCACTCGCATTCGTCGGTGCTAACCCTGGACCTCAAGAAAGAAACAAAAGACGGCACGAGCAGCGGAATGCAACATAAGGAAGTCCTGTTTACAGCCCGTAAGTACGTATACATATTTCTCTAGATATTTCTCTAGTAACGACGGTATTTGTTAATTTACCGCAGATTTTAGACTTTATTTGAGTAAAAGCAATTATTGTCTTCCATTTGGGACAAATATTATTGTGACATTTCGTGGATCAGATTCGTTCACATAACCCCCAAAATCATAAGAAAAATTCTAGGCCCAAAACGCACCGATGGATAATACCAACTTAGAGGCAGTCAGGGAATCAAGTTCTTAGTTCACAGTGACATTAGAAATAAAAAAATTCGTGTAACCGAATTTCGAGTAATAGAGAAATAAATACACGTGAAGAAACGGCCGGGAAATGTAAGTTACTTCGAGATACTGAAAATTAGTGTATATATTTATCACCTCTACTCAAGCATGTTCGTCCACTAATGCCATCTTTCCACTGACAGTTCGGGACATACCACTTAGTCGAGCAGTTCGTCTCCTTTCTCCAAAGTTTACAACGTTTTCGTAACGCTACATCTTTGCCGGAAATCACCCAGAACAAATCGTGCTACTTTCCTTTGATTTCTTTTTTTCCATTTTCGTATCAAGCAATCCTGGTGCGGGTCCCATACACTGCAAAACCATACCCTACTTCAATTGGGGTCTTACCAGAGACTTATACACCCTCTCCTTTACATCCTAACTACAACCCTTAAATACTATCAAAACAATGTGAAGAGATCTATAACCTTTCTTAACAACCTCTTTAATATGATTACTCCAGTGAAGATCATTCCTTATATTCACACCCCATCAACACAGTAATTAAAACTGAGAGGACTTTTCCTCTTGATGCGCGTAGAGGCGCGCGGCTGTGAGCTTGCATCCGGGAGATAGTAGGTTCGAATCCCACTATCGGCAGCCCTGAAGATGGTTTTCCGTGGTTTCCCATTTTGACACCAGGCAAATGCTGGGGCTGTACCTTAATTAAGGCCACGGCCGCTTCCTTCCAACTCCCAGGCCTTTCCTATCCCATCGTCGGTGCGACGTAAAGCCCCTAGCAAAAAAAAAAAAAAAAATCCTCTTGATGCAACTTACAATTTGACTTTTCATCCCTTATCGCCTTATCTGTTTAATATCTTCATAGAATTCGCTATTAGAACAATAAAAGAAAATACCAAAGGGATACATTTTTTGGTAAACGAATTCATAGTATTCGCTTTGCAGAATAGATTCCATTGATAGCTGATTCACAGCACAAAATGACTAGGATGCTCGGTATACTAAATAACAAGTTGGAGAAGTTCAAGCTAAAAATAAACACAAAAAAACCGAAAAGTATGGTCGTTAGAAAGAAGAAGACTGAATTGAAAACAAACATTAAATTAGGCTGTGAAAAAATAGATCAGGTTAAAGAATTTTGTTATCTGGGTAGTGTCAAAAGAAGAATTGCTATGGCAAAACAAGTGTTTCAAAGCAGGGGAAATCTATTGTTAAATAAGCACACAGGAATTGAAACCAGAAAGAAATTTGTTAAAACCTTTCTTTGGAGTGTGCTAACTTACGGTTGTGAGACCTGGACTTTGGGAAAACAAGCACAATCAATAATAGAAGCTGCGGAAATGTGGTTCTGGAGAAGACTGACAGGGACGAGTTGGACAGAAAAAAGGACTAATATCCAAATCTTGAATGACGTTAATGAGAAACGGACCTTAATTTGTTCAACAGAGCAGTGGAAAGCTAAATTTCTTGGACACGTCCTACGACTTGACACCTTTCTCCAAAATGTCTTCGAAGTAAAGGTCCTAGGGAAGAAGTCGAGGGGAAGACCACGTCCCTCATACCTAGAAACATAAACACTCAGCTGGGTTTTGCTTCCTATGTCACGATGAAAAGGACTGCTGAAGACCGTGGGATGTGGCTGCAGCGACAAGATAATGGATGGATTACATTCATACCAATGTCTGCTGTCCATCTTCTGGAGTGTAAGTGCTGAGGGGTAGACTTCACCGCTCGGTTAAAAGGCAGCAAATGTAACAGCTGTTATGTAAGTTTGCTGACGGGGGAACTGTGAACAGATTATGTAGGAGAGTGACTGTAAACAGTGATATTTTCCTGTGATAGTGTTGCTCCACCGAGGTGAGACAGGGGGGTATTGTTAGAAGGTGACAAGGTAAGCAGCGAGTGTTATTAGATGATGTAGTGATCGAGGTATAAGGATCGCTAGGCTTGGCGAGTCGCTCCCAAGCGCTGACACTGTGAATGTGGAGTTATTTTTAGCGCTAGCTAATAATATCGTTCTTTCCTCCCCCCCTTCGCGTCCCCTCCCCGCACAGTCTCGCCCGCGTCTTGTCGTGTTGGTGGTGGTGGTTGTGGTGGTAGTGGGTACACACATACATTCACAGCACGTACCTGTTAAGACCTACTGTAAGGTATGACACAACCACACCTGGCGCTACAGGGCCGGACTGCAACCAGCTCTGCCAACCCCCAGAATATTAACTCATATACAGTCATGTACATTTTCTTTCTGCTTGTACTTTTTAAATATGAACTTGATACTTGGTGTTTGTACCGAACACGACAAACAACGGGCTACGTCTGGCTCAGTTTAATTTCAGTCTGTTTGTGACGTACCCACTCGGCCCACAGATGTGTGACAAAATCATAACGTAGCGGGTCACTTTAATATTAATATAAATAAATGATATCTCATTGTTTCTCCATAAACAATATCCCATGGGCGCCAGCCTTCAAGCTTATGGCTTGAAAACGAAAGTTGATAATTAATAATAATAATAATAATAATAATACGTAATGAGACTCAAAAAACTCCCAGGGGTGAGGTGACGAAACACAAATCATTAAGTACACTAACTTGGAATTTAAGGGTCATTAATAATAATTTCAGAAAATACAAATTAAAATAGCTATTTATTAGGATGAAAAACGTGACGTAACGGCGTATTAACGAAATCTGAACTTACGGAAGCAAAAGAAAAATTAAATGAAATGAACCCTAAGAACATAAATTGTAACGCGTAGACTTGCAGTAATTTAAGCCAATAGCTCACCATTTGTAGACTTTGTTATCTGGAAGCTGATGATTGATGATGGATCTCTCGTACCGGCTGCGTCATCTGTTATTGGATTCCAGTCCTACTTCTGCTTCGTGCATAACACACTTCCTACTGTACTCCTTACATAAAGTCGTAATGAGTCCTAATTTTCCTGGAAATGGGCTGAAATTAGCCTGCTGACTCTGGTCACTTCACAACGGCTAATGGAAAATTTACTGCAAGCTATTAATATGAATGATGTTGAAATACTTTACCCAATATGTGGTTCGTTCAGAATACGTTATAGCCGCGATACAAAGCAATGAAATGATGTGAAATGGATGATTAAACCCCTATATATACATATTAATTTAAAAATGACCTATCAGTGATTAAATATATACATATTATCAATTAATTAGACAGTTCAATAATTTATCACATGCTGTGATGTTCCAAACATCACATGTTAAGCAACACGGGAAAACGAATGGGGTTTCAGGTTTGCGATAAGACTGAGAAGGATCTTAACGGGGTTGTAATTAAAGGTTACAGATCTCTTCACATAGTTAAGAGGGGATTTAGAGGTTGCAGTAAGGATGTAAATGATGGTAAGAGTCCAGTGTATGGGATCCTTATCAGGATTATTTAATACGAGAACTGGAACAAATCGAAATGAAAGCAGCAACACGCTTTGGTTCTGGGTGATTTCTGACAAAACAGTAGTATTACGAAGAGGTTGCAAGTCTGGGCTGGGAAGACTTGGGGATAAGAAGACGCAATGCTCGACTAAAGCGAGATGTTCCGAGCTGTCAGTTGAGAGATAGCGTGGAATGACATTAGTCGTCGAATAAACTTGAGTGGAGACTTTAAAGGTAAGACATATCGTAATATAAAGTTGGAATTCAAGAGGAGAAATCGGAGCAAATATATATATATTAAGAAGAATTAGGGATTGAAATAATATATAAAGGGAAATTTTAGGTACACTTCCAATGAGATTTTAGCAGGAGGAGAGGTTCCGAGAGAGCCTAAACCTCAAACTCTAAGTATCTGTATTAATGCTGGTTGTACGGACTATTTAATTAATAAAATGTTTAATAAACAGTATTAATAACACAAAAACTTAGACATTCTGTATAACTACCAATGTGATAACGTCGCTTCTGCAGTAGTCTGTTTATAATTGCCGCCATATTTGATTTTTTCACTGTCTTGTGAATTCTTCGTGTTAGGTTACAAATCGTAAACAAATGCAAATCACCTACAGTAATTTCCAAACAGTTGCCTCCTACCGGGCGCGATAATCTCATTTCGATAATATTTCAGTGACAATCGACCGTGATTGGTTAAAACTGACACGAACTGTCAATATTCAATGCGTGGCGGTTGAGGTAAATAAGTCACAGAAATCAGATTTGGAATAATAAAAGTGTACCTTCAGATTGGCAGGGAGAAGATATAGTGTCTCGTATTATATTTTTGAGTTTTCTTACTTTCAAAATGTATTATATAGCGCTCGAATCCATATCCTGATTTCGTATTTGGAGACGGATTCTATCCCATATATAGAACGGGACTGGAAACATGAAGGCATTAAACTATAATGCAGATATTTCGAAGTCCCAATTCTGTAAGGAAGACTTAACAAATGGTCGACAAAAATGTAACCATGCACATGCAGACTGTCGAGTCAACAGCTCGGATAAAGAAGGTTGAATGGCTGGGGTTACATTGATGCTGTATGCCTAGAACTGCTAAAACCCACCCAGTGCTGAAGTTCAGGTGAACTGTAGGCATATGATTCACACTAAAACTGATTTTAATTTTCCTGAAAAAAAAAAAAAACATTTAAGGATATATAAACATTTTGCAACTCTTTTCAACGGCCATTTTCCGCAACTTTCATCTTTATAACAGTAAGGTACATTATCACACAAACTACTGCAATGATCAACTTGGAATTATTAGACTGTAGGTGGGTTTGTATTAATGTCATGAAAATAATAGTTGTAATGTTTTACAGAAATTGAGAAAAAATAACAAAGAATATTTTCTTGATTATGACATCCTAAGGGGGGGGGGGGGACTGAAAGAAAAGCTGAAACGCTAGGTCAAAACTGTTCCGTTGGGTTTTAATTGGTGAATTCTTCTCTGCATGCGTTTAATTTGAAATACCCTAATTTAATAGTTTGCTCATAAATGTATTTACTGAAATGTTAAAGCTTAGGAATCCATTAATTTATACTGTTGGTAATACCGAGAAACATGTTTCAATCTTGTGTAAGGTGAACTCAGTTATCTATGTACAGTATATACATTTTTATTACAATACGCAACTGAATTTGAAGAGAGAAAGCATCTGATGTCAGAAAAAGGGGATCATTAAGTTAAGGTGTGGTAACGCTGACGGATGAGTTTCTGCTCTTCCACAACCACTGTATGGCACATCCCAGATGTGGTCTACTGTAAAGCAACGATTTTAATCGCGGACCCTTTAACGGGCCGTTTGCAGATTTCTAAATAATAAAAAAACCGGATAATTAAAGAAGGAAAAGAGACAAATCTGCCACAAGGTACGAAGAACCTCTGTTAACCGAAACGAGGTGGGAGCAAGGGACTTCCGGATAATAACAATTTAGAATAATAATTGAATGTCTTTTTTAGAGGTTAAGAACCCTTTTTTAAGGTTAAGGTGGAAGTATATAGTACAAATCTGACAAAAAAAACCGGGAACTATTCAACTGTATTCACAAAACAAAGCTGCTTTGTATGTTCTATGGTACATGAACTGTAAATACACAGTAGGTCTGCTATTTTTCCTTAAAAAGTCGTCTATTTTCTTTTCCTTTTCGTTTCCCATCGTTTGCTAGCTGCAGTCATGCCACAGTTTCACAATAAATAGGGCATTTCGCAATAACATAACAAATTATACTTCTTTAATTCGTTCTTGTAATTTAAGCCAAAAAATTCCAATCGTTTCGGTTAAAAGTGTTTCGGATAACGGAGGTTCTACTGTATGTAGGGTAATTTATATTTGTGACTCCAGACTGTAGTTATTACAATTAATAAACAAAGATCAATATTCAGCCCTAACTGGTAAAACTCGTCGCAGATAAGAGTAAAGAAAAAAGGTTTTGCAAGGAACAAAACTTTGTAAACATACTGTTGAGACCTGTCAGTGGCGAGAGTGTCCGAGGACATGTTCGGCTCGCCAGGTACAGGTCTTTTGAACTGGTGCCCGTAGGCGACCTGCGCGAGGTGATGATGGTGAAATGGTGATGAAGACGACACATACACCTAGCCACCGTACCAGTGGAATTAACCATTTTTGGTTAAAATTCCCGACCCTGCCAGGAATCGAATCCGGGACACCTGAGACGAAAAGCCAGCACGCTAACCATTTAGCTATGGAGCCGAACAGGCGTGAAATGATGTTAGTAGCGAACAAGTTTGAGTGAAGGTTTTAAAAGTAGAAATGAGATAGTGGGTTCGAGCCCCACCGACGGCAGCCCTGGCGTCGCCATAAGACCTATCTGTGTTGATGCGACGTAAAGCAACTTGCAAAAAAAAAAAAAAAAAAAAAATGTAGGAATGAACAAAACATGAATCTTCTTCTTTTTTCTACCGCTTTTCCCACACCTGTGGGGTCGCGGGTGCGAACTGTGTAGCACATGTGGGTTTGGCCCCTTTTTAAGGTAGAATGCCTTTCCTGACGCCAAACTTTATGGAGGGATGTAGTCACTATTGCGTATTTCTGTGGTGGTTGGTAGTGAGTGTGTTGTCTGAATATGAAGAGGAATGTGTTGGGGACAAACACAAACACCCAGTCCCGGGGCCAGAAGAATTAATCAAAGGCGATTAAAATCCCCAGGACATGTACCTGGCCGGGAATCGAACCCGGGACTCTCTGAACCGAAGGCCTCGACGCTGACCATTCAGCCAATGAGTCGGACAATGAACCAAACATGAATACAAAGTTGGATTTCAAGAGGACAAATTGAGGCAAATATTCATGATTTATAGCAAGAGGAATTAGGGACTGAAATCATTTACCAGGGCAGACGTTTAAGAACAGGCTTGGTAAACAAGTGATCAATGTTGTCTGAGTTGAGAGCGAACGGACGAGCCCATGAAGAAGGGTTGTGTCCGGAAGCCTGTAATGTGCGTCCCACTGACGGCAGGCTAGACAGAGGTCCATCTGGCCAGGACACGTGAACAGTGTTGCCAACTTAGCGGATTTCCGCTAAATTTGGCGGAATTAGAAGACTGTCGGCGGAGAAGTATATCATTTAGCGGATTTTTTGGCTGAATTCTAGATTTATTATAGCAGAATTTAGTGTTTTATCCATTTTACTTTTTTTAAAAAAAAATTGTACTCCAGTCTGTCTCCGAGCTATTCCGTATTTCTTGTCAGGAGCTAGCAGTCGTCCGACTCGTTGGCTGAATGGTCAGCGTACTGGCCTTCGGTTCAGAGGGTCCCGGGTTCGATTCCCGGCCGGGTTGGGGATTTTAACCTACATTGGTTAATTCCAATGGCCCGGGAGCTTGGTGTTTGTGCCGTCCCCAACATCCCTGCAACTCACACACCACACATAACACTATCCTCCACTACAATAACACGCAGTTACCTACACATGGCAGATGCCGCCCACCCTCATCGGAGGGTCTGCCTTACAAGGGCTGCACTCGGCTAGTAATAGCCACACGAAATTAAAATTAAACTAAAAAAGCTAGCAGTCACATGAGGAAAACATGTTATTTGGATTTGATGTTATGAGATCATCGTATCATAAATTTGTAATTGTTGAGGAAAGGGTACTTATCTCTTAGTGGACGAATGACGACAGATAATGAAACTGTGAGAGAGTAGCATTTATACTTATGCTATGAAGGAAGACCGTTTAATGAACTGGCCTGTTTTGTGTGTGGCCCTTGAGGTAGGGAATTCACCTGGTTTGCACCCGGCACTAAAACGCCTTTAGCTCGCCGGATCGCAGACAGGGGGTTAATCCCAGTGAAACTCAGAGATCAGGTGAGTGCAGACATTTAATTTTATTATTATTATTATTGCTCATTTTTATTGCTCATTATTTGAGATCGGATTTCTTGGCGGAATTTTAGCGAATTTTTAGTAGTATAAGTTGGCAACACTGCACGTGAACGACAGGTAAGAGTTCTCTTTTCAGACTAGTCCTACAGTATTTACATCAGGAGAGGAATCTGGCAGTAAATATAACCATTCAGTCTATCTTTTTGATTCATTCATCCCGCAGCTTGGTTGCATCCTCAAGTAACACCACGAAAGGCCATGCTGTTGTACATATTATAGAAACCGCAAAAATCGATGGTGGTACCACAGTAAGGTGTACAAGGGAAGATGAGGAGTGAGGTAGTTTTCCATTGCTTTCCTCACTGGGTCAAAAGGCGCAACTGCAGCACGACTAACCCTATGAGTAGCACCACCCATACTTCAGAGGGGCTGCCTGGCCGAGGCGGTAAAGGCGTGCTCGGTTCGCCCGGAAGGACGTGGGTTCGAATCCCAGGAAGTCGTAAAATTTAGAGCTAACCATTCTACCCTATCAAGTGCCGAGGTTACGGATAGTGGAAGCCTTTACCTTCCGCCCCTCCAAAGGCCTTCATGGCTCTGTACAGGGATGACCTTTTTTATTTTTTTAACCATACTTCAGCAGTTTCTATACTGTATGTATGTCCAACTCTTGCCCAGTTCCTCTACGGGACCGGATGTGAAGTGGAATGAATCTTCGCTGCGAGGTTTTACGACCGGATGCCCTTCCTGACTTCAATCTCATCAGAGGACTTAATGATTACAAATGTTTGATGTAACGAAAACATATCGTTAAATCCTTGGCACTATCATGGCACTCAAAATCGATATAACAGCAATCGATACTCGATATTAAACAAACACCGAGCCATAATTTAAGCGTCATTAATGGTTGTTCGGTTTTTGTGTTAAATAAAAGGCCTGCAGATTATGAGGTGCCGTGTGGTCAGCACGACGATTGCTCTCCGCCATTATTGTTGGCCACTGTCTCACCGTCAAATAGCACCTCGATTGTAATTGCGTAGGCTGACTGAACCTCGAACCAGCCCTCAGTTCCAGGTAAAAATACCTTACCTGGCCGAGAATCGAACTCGGAACCGCCCGGTAAGTGGAGCGGGCTAGATAATTAGGTACAGTGCAAATAAAATAATGTACACCAATAAACACGGTTCTTTCTTTCGTTAACTCAGTTGTTTCTGTTTTACTTATTACATGTTTAATTAACCACTGGTCCGCCTCTGTGGTGCAGTGGTTAGTGAGATTAGCTGCCACCTCCCGAAGGCCCGAGTTCGATTCTCGACTCTGGTAATAAATTTGAAAAGTGGTACGAGGGCTGGCACGTGGTCCACTCAGCCTCGGGAGGTGATCTGAGTAGAAGGGGGTTCGATTCCCACCTCACCCATCCTCGAAATGATTTTTCGTGGTTTCCCAATTCTCCAGGCAAATGCCGAGATGGTACCTGACTTAAGGCCACCACTGCTTCCTTCCCTCTTCCTTATCTATCCCTTCCAATCTTCCCATCCCCGCCCAAGGCCCCTGTTCAGCATAGCAGGTGAGGCCGTCTGGGCGAGGTACTGGTCCTCCTTTCCACCGTGCGAGTTGGGCGTGCGGTTAGGGGCGCGCGCCTATGAGCTTGCATCCGGGAAATATGGGTACGAATCCCACTGTCGGCAACCCTGCAGATGATTTTCCGTGTTTTCCCATTTTCACACCAGGCAAATGGGTTGTACCTTAATTAAGGCCACAGCAGCTTCCCTCCAACTCCTAGGCCTTTCCTATCCCATCGTCGCCAAAAGACCTATCTGTGTGGGTGCGACGTAAAGCCACTAGCACAAAAAAAAGGTGCGATCCCTCGCGGAGTCCGAGGGAAAAACCAACCCTGGAGGGTAAACGGATTAAGAAAGAAAGAAAGAAAGAAAGAAAGAAAGAAAGAAAGAATTACCCACTGATTTCATTTTCGTTAGAAAAACACTGATAAGGAAGTGTCCCTACTTTGAAGAAAGAAAAAAATGTTAGGCTTAAGAAAGGGTCGACGGAGCTCGATAGCTACAGTCGCTTAAGTGCGGCCAGTGTCCAGTAATCGGGAAATAGTGGATTCGAACCCCACTGTCGGCAGCCCTGGAAATGGTTTTCCGTGGTTTCCCATTTTCACACCAGGCAAATGCTGGGGCTGTACCTTAATTAAGGCCACGGACGCTTCCTTCCCATTCCTAGCCCTTTCCTATCCCATCGTCGCCATAAGACCTATCTGTGTCGGTGCGACGTAAAGCAAATAGCAAAGAAAAAAATAAATGGTCGTGAGGATAACGACGTGATACGTTTCAATGGACCTTGATTTAACCATTCAGTCATACTAGGTGGAGCGACTTCCTAGCAGCCCTGAGTAGGCCGACTCTACCTGCTTCCTTCCAGGAAAACAGCGCGAGTGATTGCTCAAACAGGCGCCGGTCGAGCTACGGACGTGGGAGTAGACTGGCTGATGAATGGAGCTGGTGAGGCAATGAGCGGCGTTGAACTTTAATAACACAAGGTGATGAGTTAGCGATCACTCCCTCATGTTGATCACTAGCTGATTCTTAGCAGTGATTTCATGTCAAAACTAACCCACAACGGTATCGCTTCCGGAGCCACGGGGAAACATCCTGCTGCACTGCCAAGTAACTAATTAACACTTTAAAGGCATCCGGATGTGAAACCTACGTGTTTAAAGGCCTCGTCTACAAGTTCATGTCTAACAAACTACTTCTCCCAAGGCTACCAAACTATAAAACTGATATAATAATGATAATAATAATATGGCCTCCGCTACAGTGTTTCTGACATTTTAATGTGACGCTATTCAGAGTGCATGTATGTCAATTTCGTCGTTACGTTTTTCTCTACCGGATTTTTACGTTATTTTTTTTAATAAGGAAGCCATATGTTCTAGTGTAGACTTAGAATATCCTCAGATTCTATCAAATCACTTGTAAAAAAATATACATCGGGCGATTTTATGCCTGAGTTTTAATTACAGCAATTTTATCGCGCAAACACTACATGTGTCATCAGATATATTAGAAGTTCCAAGGGGACTCTTTCCGCCCTTCAAAAAGGTGTCCGGACATTCCGTACCACTTGATGTCAAATTAGAATTCCATTTTCACGCCAGTGGGTGTAATGAGCTTGACAGACACAGTTTAGAAATCAGAAACAAAAATAATTTACAATATTTGCTGAAGAAAACTTCTATATTTTAATAATTGCCCTTTAAACTATACTTATCACTTATGTTTACGTAAATATTATCATAAGAAAGTCGATTTTTGAAGTAAAAGTCCTGAAACAAAACAATGCAATCCGTACAGGCCATGAAGGAGTGGAAGGTAAAGGTACTCATTTTTGGTGTAGGCTGAGTGAACCTCAGGGCCATATGCACATCCGGAAGTGGAAATCTCGTTTCTTAAATTTTACGACTTCCTGACGGGGATTTGAACCCACGTCCTTCCGGGCGAACCGAGCACGCCTTTACCGCCTCGGCCAGCCACCCCTTTCCAGGCAAGCATACTGATGGGTAATATTACTATTGTGAATATTTATAAACTACTACATTATTTCATTATCAGGTAAGTAAAATAAAAGATTCTGATGAACTGGCCAATATGGGCTTGAAGGTCACGCGGGAACAGGAAATTGCTGAAAGGTCCCCGCGAATGACGAACACGACATAAGAATTAAAACGTGTGCCAGCCAATCAGATCAGTTGCGTCCGACGGAAGGTTAACATCACACTGTGCGGAGGCTTCTGCGCCAGTACTGCACAGTGGATATACAAATGAATACATTAGAATATCGTTTTTACTTCGCAATACCTCCCATTCTTTCAAGTGGTACGAAATGTCCTAGAACCCTTCAAAAAGCCGACTACCTTTGTCGTATTCGAGCACATGAGCCCGCGATCCGGAGGCCAACTTTCTACCACTGACCCGCACAGCAAGCTAACAGTTGCCTCCTACCGGTGGAAGACCCCTGTAGGAGTAGAAAGGCGGGAGAGGGGGGCAGAATAATATCCACGGTTTCCTCTCCTGAAAGTGCGACCACGGGGTCCTTAACCGAATGCTGGTTGGTATTAGTTCAACGTATTTGTGCCAGGCTCCTCACTACTATGTGACCTCCCTTGGTCAACTCTTGATTTTATCCCACCTCGTAGTTATGGCAATACTACCAAATTAAAGCCACTATCCGTAACTCCGGCTGAACCTCAGGGCGAATTCTCTCCCTAGAAATGGAAATCTCGTTTCTAAATGTTTGGACTTTCAGTCAGGGAATCGAACCTACGTCCATCCAGAAGAACCGACCACGCCTTTGCTCCGTATGGCAACCCTACACAGCCAACAATACAACAGTCTCTAGTCACCGAGCATGATTACAAGAGATACATCCAGCTCCCAGATCTAATCAACAACTACATTTTTAAAAATAAATTCTAGGACTTTGCCAGTTGATATCTCATCGCCATTGTCTGAGTCAGAAGAGTTGCCAATGCTCCAACATAATGAAACACGGATGCTGACATCAATAACACAATCACTAACCCGTTGTGTCGCACATGTTCACACATTATTATACTGCATGTTTTCATCGAGTGGGGCCGCCTCGGATTTTGATGTACAGTCGCTCAAGCGCGTGCTACTTGTGTGTTCCTCACATTTAATATTTTATCAGAATTAATTGTTATTATTATCAAAATATAATTAATATCTTATGGAAATACAAACCCCGCCGATACCTACAACAAACATATCTATAGGTTCAATTGTTTCCGAGAAAAGCTATTCTTTTAATATGTTTTCCGTCGCATGGATACAGAGAGTTCTTATGGCGACGATGGGATAGGAAAGGCCTAGGAGTTGGAAGGAAGCGGCCGTGGACAGCACCAGCATTTGCCTGGTGTGAAAATGTGAAACCACGCAAAACCACTTTCAGAGCTACCGACAGTGGCATTCGAACCCACTATCTCCCGGATGCAAGCTCACAGTATTTTCTTTTCTTTTACTGAGAGGCAAGGTCGTGGATCAGCCATCGTGTTCAGATTTTCTTCACTTTTCTGAATAAGTTTGGCATAGGGCTCGGCTCTGGCCTCAATCAATCACTACTGATCTGCATTTAGGGCAGTCGCCCAGGTGCACGGCTGCTCGACCCTGAAATTAATTTCAAATTGTAGAGTGATAGTACTGTGTAAGTTTTCATGAGTAAAGTATTAGCAATGGGTTTAGCATGCATTGTAGGAAACGATTCAGTGTAAGAGTCGACATGACGTGCTTTCGGACTTGTAATATAGATGACATACTTTTAATGACCGAAACATTGTTAACATTTCACATTTGTTCTCATCAAATAAAAACTAAACCGTGCATAAATGCATACATACCTAATTAATAATAATAATGTTATTTGCTTTACGTCCCACTAACTACTTTTACGGTCTTCGGAGACGCCGAGGTGCCGGAATTTAGTCCCGCAGGAGTTCTTTTACGTGCCAGTAAATCTACCGACACGAGGCTGTCGTATTTGAGCACCTTCAAATACCACCGGACTGAGCCAGGATCGAACCTGCCAAGTTGGGGTTAGAAGGCCAGCACCTTAGCCGTCTGAGCCACTCAGCCCGGCTGAATAAATACCAGATTACTACATGATAAAAGGTTTGATGAATAAAAGAGTGTATTAATTTTCATGATTAAATAACTGCCACGTATTTCAGCGCACTCACGTGGAGTCTGTGAGACTCCTACACTACTTCAGACATTATTTTTTCGGCTGCACATTACCAGCTGCGTGATTACTTAAGACGATGGAAGGGTACCGGGAAGAACAAGGTTGTAAAGTCAAACGTCTGAACGGAAGCGAATGACACATCATCTACACGAGTCTGTAAGACTCCACGTTAGTAGCTGAGGGTTAAGGCTACGGCCGCTTCTTTCCCACTCCTAGCCCTTTCCTATCCCATCGTCGCCGTAAGACCTATCCGTGTCGGTGCGACGGAGAACGAATTGTAAAGAAAAACACTATTCAGTAAAGAAAGAACGTATACAATACAGTATTTTAAATGCAAGAAATACAAATGTTATTTAGTTTACAAGATATAATGCAATACAGTATTGAAAATGAAAACCTACAACTTGTTTTCCAGTCATTGACCGGGTCAGGGATGTAATGAATGAAAGATATATAGGCTGTTATTACAATGGGGTCGCCACTCCCAAGGTGATTTATTAATAAGTGATAAATGCTATGAAATGATAATGGAGAATGTTGCTGGAATGAAAGATGACAGGGAAAACCGGACTACCCGGAGAAAAACCTGTCGCGCCTCAGCTTTGTCCAGCACAAATCTCACATGGAGTGACCGGGATTTGAGGGGGGAGACCCAGCTTAACAAAGGAAGAAATAGGTTAATATTCATTCAATTGTTAAATATGCTACAATTGTTGTTGACAATTCCTGCACATATCCCAGTATTGGCATGATTCCTGGCAACCAGAAGCAAATTCAATAATGTCAGAATTTTAATAATTTTAATATTTTTAAATGAATTATTCAAAATTTCCCGCCTTGTTAACAGTATATCACCGTTTCCCTTATAAATTCCAAGTTTATAAGAATTTTCGTACTTTTCCTTTTTAAAAGTGTGTATCAAAACTCCAGCTACAAAATGAACCTCAATCATTAACACAGACTGTGATTTGGATTTTTTGTCGCGTTTTTATTCCGAGCACCAGAAAATATTAATAGCTTTTTATATAAAATGTTATATAAAATCGAATTTAAATCCTATTGATCTGAATGAGGTATAGATTGTAGTACAACATTATGGGAGCAAACTCTGAAAAAAATCATAATTATCCGTGAATCACTAAGAGAGTTATGAAGGAAACCGTGATATATTGTTAAAAAGGCGGGTAATTATGAACATTTGATTTTAAAATGTTATAATTAGAATTTTGACATTACTGAAGTTGCTTCTGATTGCTCTTAAGCATTCCAATACTGGGATATGTGCAGCATTTGTCAAAAACGTTTGCAGCATATATAACAATCGAATGAATGTTGGCCTATTTTGCCCGTGTTGAGCTAGGTCTCCCCCCTTGAACCACGGTATCCAGCGGTGAGAGGCCGACGCGCTGGCGTCTGAGCCACGGAGGCTACGCAATACAGTACTAAGCCCCACAAAATACAGACTAACTAGTGTAGTACAGAATTAGAAAATGGCAATCAAGGCACATCTCCATTGACCATACCTGATACGCTCACTGGTTTGAAGAAACTGCTGATCTTTTGCTGTCTTACTTTGACATTCATTTCTTTAAACTCACCCGTACGCCTCAAATGTGCATAATATGCAGAGTATGTCTTCATTGTTATCTCCAACGTATTTAATAACAATGTTTAGATGGTCTTTAATTTCACTAAGTTTCGGCTTAGGGTTAATAATATCACCTGCTTCATCCTGGTCATCCATTTCAGAGCTTTCTGCAGTGATCACAATTTCTACGACCTCCTGCTGCGCGAAGTTCCATCTAAAGGGGTCCGGACTATTGAGGATCAACTGTACATAAAGAATAGGTTTTGTCTATGTTCTTACGATAAGGTCGGAGCTACATTACTTCATTCATATCAGGAAACATGAGTACAGAAGGTTTAAATACGGACTCAATCAATGGTAATGGAATCTTACAGGGAGCAAGTAGCTCTCGTTGACATTTCACAACGAGCCCGTCCTCTGATGATGAATGACGTGTCCACCGCACTCTTCGTAAATGGAAATGAATGGACAGGGAAACACGTGTCTCTAATATCCCATCTCTCTCTCTCTCTATTACATACAGCTACAATGGTTGAAACTCCATGAACGTCGGGAAATCGCAGTAGCTGTTGCTACGCAGAAAATTCTCAAACTGAAGACACCATCCTACCTTTATAATGCATTTAAACCTATGGAGTCGGTACATAACAGAGATAATAGGTTTACAAAAACCACCCTTCAAATTCCCCTTCATCGTACCACTAAATTTAACAAATCCTTTGTTTGCACTGCATCACGTATCTTTAACGTCTTTAATCTTCACCGTTTCGCAAGTAACACTAACTGTACCCAACTAAAGCAGTTCTTAACATCTATCTTTCTGGAGGAGTACGCAAGAGGCTGAGATCAGGCATTCTTGTGTCGAACAATCAGGAATATGTATATTTCGAAGAAAATTGTTTCTCTGCTTTAGCTTTATATTCTTTAAACCCATGTAGTCCAAAATAACAGAAGGGCTTAATGATTTACTTTCTTACTTATTATATAATGTATGTCCTAACCTTACTGGATTTGCTATCTGTATTTTCATTTTTTTTAAGTTTCTTGTTTAGTTTAATACTTTAATATTATAAAAATGTAGTTACTGTTTTCATAAATCTGCATTGTATTATAAGAAGACGCTGCATAAAGGGGCTTTTCAGTCTCAGTGGCATGTAAATCATGATCAATAAATTCAAATTCAAATAAATTCAAATTCTCTCTCTCTCTCTCGAACGTCCTTCATGGATAGCTGTTGTGGTCTGTAACCACAGGAGAGGTTATATGAATATCACTAGAACCCAAAGGCACTGAAAACTGACGAATGAGCAGGGTCAGGGACTCGAAAGGCCAAACCCCATGGCACAACAGCCCCGAACGGCCATGGCCTACCAAGCGACCGCTACGAGGTGTACACTACATGACGAATCCTCTCGGGCGTCACATTAAGTTTTCTACACCGGGGCCACTAGCACACTTCCAGACAACTCCTCCGTTGTAATCAATACTGAAGGGATTTTGATGTGCAGATCCTTTCCAAAAGTATAACTATTTTTATACAGACAGGTATTTGGGGACATAAAATGAAGCAAAATAAACACAATTTTGTTGCACAATTTGCACCTTTTTCCTTCTATTTCATGCTTCAACACCTTCTCTGTCCACTTTTATCTGCGTTTTTAAAAGATTATACAGAATACGGTATAACAGAATATAGAGCATGGTTCCAGTGTATGGGACCCTCTCAGGATTACTTGATTCAAGGACTGCAAAAAATCCAAAGAAAAGCAGCTCGATTTGTTCTGGGTGATTTCCGACAAAAGAGTAGCGTCACAAAAATGTTGCGAGTTTGAGCTGGGAAGACTGGGAGAAAGGAGACGAGCTGCTCGACTAAGTGGTATGTTCCGAGCTGTCAGTGGAGAGATGGAGTGGAATGACATCAGTAGACAAATAAGTTTGAGTGGCGTCTTTAAAAGTACGAAAGATCACAATATGAAGATAAAGTTGGAATTCAAGAGGACAAATCGGGGCAAACATTCGTTTATCGGAAGGGAAGTTAGGGATTGGAATAACTTACCAAGGGAGATGTTCAATAAATTTCCAATTTCTTTGCAATCATTTACGAAAAGGCTAGGAGAACAACAGATAGGGAATCTGCCACCTGGGCGACTTCCCTACATACAGATCAGTAGTGAGTGATTGATTGATTTTTTTCTCTTCTTGAACAGATCTTTAACATTTTTTTACTCAGAAGTCAACAACAGTTATTAAGTACCATAATAAAATATAATTCATGGCAACCACCAGTAAAACATGTCTCGATTTTATTAGAATCTAATGCTTTCTTTGAGAGTTGTTTAGAACTTAAGGATACTTTAGCTTTCTCTGATAGATCTTCAACTAAAGAATGTTCTTCATTATAAGCTTGCTCTTCCACAAGTTTCTGAGTTGTTAAATTATGCAACACTGGGGCCAGCTTTTCAGTAATTCGCCAGCAATTTATATCCCAACAAGAATGGCCAATCTCAAACTATGAAATCAAAATTTAAACAATGATGTTGCCACAGTAAGTTCAGTTAGTACTAGCATGAATTTTACGGTTCCGCCCATCGACTGTGTACTCTCTTGTTGGCCGTGTTAGTATTTTACCAGCTTAACCCTGAATGTATTATTATTATTATTATTATTATTTTGCTAAGGGCTTTACGTCGCACCGACACAGATAGGTCTTATGGCGACTATGGGATAGGAAAGGCCTAGGAGTTGGAAGGAAGCGGCCGTGGCCTTAATTAAGGTACAGCCCCAGCATTCGCCTGGTGTGAAAATGGGAAACCACGGAAAACCATCTTCAGGGCTGCCGATAGTGGGATTCGAACCTACTATCTCCCGGATGCAAGCTCACAGCCGCGCGCCTCTACGCGCACGGCCAACTCGCCCGGTGAATGTATTATTCACAACACAAAATCATGCCGAATAATAATAAGAAGAAGTTGCGATTCAGAGTTGGGAAGAAGAAGGTGATGAGTGTTAGGGAGAACCCTGATGGATTTGCTAAAGACAATTTGAATTAAATGTGAAGAACAACCTACGTGTGGAAACCTTTGCAACTTTGACTGAACTCCCTTTGTGAGTGCTGACAATATATTTCCATTGGTTTTCGTACGTGTCGAGAGGAGTTTCTTACTATATAAGGATCTAATGAGTTCAAAGCGCCAATGTTGTTTGTAATCGAATATAACAAGTTTATTATTTATTAGAAGGAAAGTTCATGTAACTGGTTTAAATCTGTAACGTGATTTCATCCACACCTTTTTATATGTATTTTCAGACATCCCCCCCCCCCAATTTTCTGACCGTACTTTCCACCTTAAAATCCTTTCCCCAGTAATCACATAGGCTGAGTGGACCTCGAACCAGCCCTCAGATCCAGGTAAAAAATCCCTGACTTGGCCGTGAATTGAACCCGGGACCTCGGGGTAAAACGCAAGCACGTTACCCCTACACTAGAGATGGCTGAAAAATAACGTAGCAGTTACTTTGTCACAGTTACATGCCTGTCACTGTTACAAATGTAACGATGACAGAAAATAACAGGTTACCAAGTAACGACGCCAGAATAACGTACTAGTGAAAACAGTAACTGGGAAGTGGGAACTGTCATTAGTAGCAGCACACTGCGCTTTCGTAGGAGATTGCTTGAAGTCAAATACACTGTGGTCTATAGTGTATCTGTGTAAGTTGCTGCTGTCATCTGGTACGTTGACTCAAGACATCGTGCGGGGCTACCTACATTATAATATTATTATAAGTTTCACCGGCATAATTTATCTTGTGCCGTAAGTAAATTAGTATGCTAACTTTCCATATTGATATTATAGATAACATTACTTCATTTTACTTCATCGATCCTCTTGTACCAGTTTGTGTTGAGGTTTGGCAGACAGATCATGTTTTTTTTGTTTTCTCTATCCATGATCGGGGTATTGTCAAACTCACTCCTTTAGATTTCAGAAAAGACGCTATGTTGTATTCTCATTTCATCCGTCGTCTGCCTCTCGTTATATAATAGCAAATAGGAATGCGTGTTTTGCTGCACCGACTTTCAACAGTGTAGTGATGCGTGCGCGCATGTGCGAGTGAATGAATGGGACTTCGCAACACAGATAAGCTTGAAGCCGTGACCAGGCTGTGACCAATAAAAGGTAACGTTGGACATTATTTTTAACTGTTACTTTTCACAGTTACTTTATTGTAGCAGTGACAAATGTAGCAGTTACACAAAATAACCGTTTGTCACGCCTCTAATGTACTGCGTGTTATCACAGCACGTCATGGCAGGCTTCAAAGAATATGTAATATCGATGGTTTTGAAGAATTTAATAATGTTATTGATGTTACGTCCCATTACCAACTTTTCCGGTTTTTGGAGACGCCGAGGTGACGGAATTTTGTCCCGCGCGAGTTATTTTACATGCCAGTAAATCTGACACGAAGCTGACGCATTTGAGCACCTTCAAATACCACCGGACTGAGCCAGGATCGTACTTGGGTTGAGAAGGCCAGCACTCTACCGTCGAGCTATTCCGGCCGGATGGTTCTCAAGAATGAGTCGTAATTAAACTATGCCCTCACAGTACAGTTTCTGATTTTGTCAGCCAATAATAGGCTTTAGACACATGGTTATTTACTAACTAACTAACTAACTAACTAACTAACTAAAACACACACACAGTTTGTTTCGATATCTACCATCATTCCTAGAACTTTGATTACTGACTCCATACACCCAGTATAAACTGAGTGTCAAGAAAAACATACTGAATTAGCAGCAAGCATTCTCCTTCCCAGACAAAGGACTGACATTATCACCCACAAGCTTTTATATATGTTAGTGGCATGGTTATAAATGTTTAACATCAAGTCCGTATTAATTCTGTTGAAAACAATCTGCTATTAGGCTGCTATAGAAGCCTCCGTGGCTCAGGCGGCAGCACACCGGCCTCTCACCGCTGGGTTCTGTGGTTCAAATCCCGGTCACTCCACGTGAGATTTGTGCTGAACAGGTTTTTCTCCGAGTACTCCGGTTTTCCCTGTTATATTTCATTCCAGCAACACTCTCCAATATCATTTCATTTCACCTGTCAGTCCCATAGGAGTGCGACAGGCTTCGGCAGCCGGCACAATTCCTATCCTCGCCGCTAGATGGGGGCTTCATTCATTCCACTCTTGACCCGGTCGAATGACTGCAAACAGGCTGTGAATTTTCATTTTCAGGTGCTGTAACGCAACATACTACGTATGAAGAGCGAGACTTGACTGACGGCCTCCCGCTGGAAGATCCAGTCTAGGAAAAGATGGCTGGACAATTTGAACGAAGATGTAACATCTAGAGGAATCACCTAAAAGAGGATTAGGACGCCAAGGTACCGGAATTTAAAGAACAACTTATTTTCTCACATTTATTAATTTGTCAATCTCAGCAACTTCTTCTTACTCCTGTTTCAAGTTCGTTACGATATGTCAAGATGGTGATGGCAGTCGAAAGCACAATTTGTCTACATTATATCTGACTTGTAGTCACCTCTCGCTTGCCACAAATCGTGCACATCCGCCTTCTCAGGCTGCAGGAAGTGTCCATTAGTAATGATGTCACAACCTCCGTGATCTACCTGGTTAAATGAACAACGAGCCCTCAACATGACGAAAGACAGGCACTGAAAATAGACTTCAGTATCACCGTCGGTGGAAGCAGGGTGGGTCTCGGCCCATAAGTGGCCACGGCAGGTCCGTGGTCCGACGGACGGCTCTGCACTTCCACCGGACAACCGAGAAGAGGACTCAGTGGCTCTACGCCTCTCTATTCGGGAGACGGAAAGAAGCTCGCCCCAACATCGGCTGTCCTGAGAATGGTTTTCCGTGGTTTTCCTGCACTATGGCGAACGCCATGACAGTTCCTAGTATGGGCCACGGCCGCCAACCCTCTCACCTTTTCTGTGCATCTCCTTCAAAGTGACAAATCCCCTGTCCTGAGAGACGGTGTCACCGTCTAGGAGCCCCCCCCCCCCCCTTCAGGGGAGAAATGAAAACATTTAGCAGTAATAATAACAAATTTCCTATTCGAACCTCTTCGAGGTGGAAGTGGTAGTAATTACTGTATTAAGAGGAAGTACAACTAGGCAATCATTCTCGATTAACACCTGCGTTGCCAACTTACAAATACCAGTAGCTAAACGGTATTAAAAATAGTCAGAGTTACAGACTGAATAGCTTTAAAAAGGCTAGAAGAACTCACATAATTCTTAAAAAAATATGGTCTCCTCATAGTACTCATGCGACTGAAGGGTATATAACACAGTGCAGTACTACCACCGGTATTCATGTTACACTGTCACCTGCAGTCGCATACTTCACTGATTTCATTTGCGCTCAACGTATTTCACATTTTAAACAACAGCTCTAGCAAAACAAGCCAAGCAAATGAACTGGTTTAAAGTTTTTCTCAATCTGAGACTCTCAGACAGCTGATGGAATTCGAGGATTTCCCGAGTGACGGACTGGTTGATAGCCTCCAATAATGCAATGCAGTGCTGTTAATGAATGGTTGAAGCCCGTCTGTAGTGAATGATGATAAACGTTGCACCATTTTGTCAAAGGTCGCCTAAGAGTTAAACATAGTTCGACTGGAGTGTCAACCGCAGTGAATATTTAAAAAAATCCATACATAAAAAAGGCATTAAAATGGGAAAAAGCCAAAAAAGCTCACGTACTATAACGGAAATGTATAGTTAAAAATGTAGCTAATAGTTAAACTAGAAATTTTGTAGCAAATTTCTTTTCAAAACAGCAATAAAATGGCTAAAGTTGAACACTGATTAATACCAATCAGAGGGAAAGAATGGAACGGATCCGATACTACAAAAATGAAGGTATCAGCCACAGAAACAGAAGGGCCACGAAGGCTGTGAGTATGGAAGACATCCGAGATCTCGAAAGCTCAAATATATTATTTCAGTATTATAGATCTATTTTGCGGCGCTCACAATTAACCGATCGTGACAAAGGAGCGTTTAAAAGAAAGAGAATGGACATTAGCAGCGACGAATTGCACTCACATTTCATAAATGTCGATAATTTCTTTAAAATATGAGTTTAACAAATTATACGAAGTGTGCGATTTGCAAATACTGTTGGTGTAGGAAAACACGCGCCATCATTGCAGTCCACTTCACATTTTGGCCGCTCGGACTCCTGTTTTATGTCATTACAACATGTTGTAATTATCAGTTAAGAAAAGAATGACAGTGAAACCAAAAATTACTTCCGGAACATTCGTCAGTATAATAATGCACATACATATGCTTCCCTTGCAAGTGGATACCATAAATGTTAAAAAAATCACATATTACATTAAGTGGTAAGTAAGATTGTTCAATATTGGACCTATCTGTGTATTCTTTAGTTCACCAGGGGGCTACTCCACCACATACTTTATGAAAATGAGAGATTTCTCGCACGGGTCCCCTAGTATATTTCAGTAGTATAGATCCCTTTTGCGGCGCTCAAAAGTGACCGATATTAACAAATGAGCATTCAAAAGAAAGAGCATAGACCATTAGCAGTGATGAACTGCACTCTCATTTCATGAATATCGATATTTAAAAAAAAAATGAGTTAAAAAAATTATACGAAGTGTACGATTTGCAAATACTGTTACTGTAGGAAAATAGCTCCATCATTGCTGTTCACTTCACATTTTGGCCGCTGGGACGCCTGTTTCATGTCATTACAATATGCTGTAATTATCAGAAAGAAAATAATGATAGTAAAGCCAAAAATTACTTCCGGAACATTCGTCGGTATAATAATGTACAGTACTTGCATTTGCTTCCGTTCAAGTGGATACCATAAAATAATGTTAAACAATCAAAGATTACATTAAGTGGTAAGACTGCCTAATGTTGTATTGATTTGTGTATTCCTTAGTTCACTAGGGGGCTACTCCACCACATACTTTATGAACATGCGAAATTTCTCGCACGGATCCCCTAGTATTAATTAATTAATTCTCTCAAGGATTCTCATCTACCTCTTTCTCCTGGATTAGGTTAACATTCCTTTAACGCAGTAATCACAATTAAAACCATCTCACTCCATGGGGGGTACATGGCTGGTGAAATGTGAAATTCCACGTACGACTATTAACAGATACGTAACATCATGAATAATTTTGAAACAATGACGTAACAACTCGGCTAACATGATTCATAAATTAGAAAGAATTGGTCAGAAAAAATCGCATATGAATGACCTTTACGATATTTTTATTTTACCAGGTTTTCAAATAACTTTTGTACGCTTAGTTATGAACATTCTAAAAACACACAGACTTCTATGATAAAACTTCCTGATACAATGTTCATTTCCGTACATTTTATCCAATGTACTAGGCAAGAATTTGTATTATATTTCCAGTAAGATTCAGCCACAGAACTCTGAACGTAACAGTACAATCTGCAACGAATAATAATAGATGTTACCACCTTAGCTAGCCAAGTAATTGACAAGTAACATAGTAGGATAGCTAAGCCAGAGATAGGGATCACTTACCACGATCGCGACATCACACAAGGAACGTCACTTACCTGAAAAAGAAACAAAGAACGTTGTTAAAACAAAGGCACATGCACCATGAAGAACTAAAATAACATACAACAAGCTAGAAATGCAATAGCAAAAATCTCCCGCATTCTGACGGTAAAATATGGCTGGACAACCAGAAAGTGTATTAGTTGCAAGGGCACCTTAAATGGAAGAAGCCATATGGGGTTTTTCCTGGCCAGTAGGTACATCTCGCACTAAAACTTATGGGTTCTCGGCAACATTGTGATGAGAAAGAACTACGACTGGGAAGCAAGCAAGCAAGCGAGATAAATGCTTGCCGGTAACATTCATTGTCTTGGAAAAAAGAAACTAACTACGTATTAAATTAGTAACAATGAACTGAATAAATAATAAAATGAATGATCCTCTCCCGCATACAGTGGCATTAAGTACGAATATAAACTTTACTGTCGCCGTAACGCGCATCCTCGTAAATAGTATTAGACAATAAACAAAACTGTACCGTGTGGTAGGAATTATTTGATAAGATACATAACCTGAATCGTAACTTTTGCGTCCAGGTTGCATTTTCAATCTTTTTATTTTCTACAACAACTTCTAAGTTTCGTTACATAGTTTTCATGAGAGTTTAATCCTGATGTAAACATGGTATGTCCACGCCTTCGACAAGGAAGAAAGAGTTATAATTCGCTGAGCGTGTAGTACCGACCTCCACCACGTCAACGTATCGTGTTCGGACGTACAGGGCTGCGCATCGCATACGACAACAGTGCGAAGATCTGAACTGCTGAATAAACGACTAAACCTGGATTCTGTTCACTTAGTTCATTGAACACATTCACGATGCACTGCCTATGGTCACTTCTGAGTAGCTTTCCTCTTTTTGTGCTTCACTACACGCGATGGTCCTGCCTGCTGCTCCATTTCTCTCACTATTACACCACGCCTTGTGCCTTCATTTCTTGTTATTTAATCACTATTTATGCGATTTGAAGGGAGACCAGAGTAATCACTATTTTATTTTATTTTATTTTATTTTATTACAACAAAACCATACATATACCGGTACATATGACAGTCATATTTTAATTACGTACTCTTCCAAACTCTCTAAACGTAATAAACTAAAATACAATAAATTTAATGCGACGTACTACTTTTCTTCGAGCATACATACAGTCGAGTGAATGCGACGGTTGCTTCTCCAATCAACTACGTCCATTTCCACGTGCACGGGCAAGGTGCTCCCTCTATTTGTTTACATCAGGATTAAAATCTCGTGAAAAGCGGTATACCAACGAGCACAAGGACAAGCAATACTGAAAACATTCCTCCACACAGCATTGGTGTCAGGACAAAAATGTGCAACATAGTACAAACTTACAATCTCACCGTGGGATGAGAAAAACTCATCAACCACATCTACCACCATCATTAATATGGAGTTCTCTCTCCATAGCACTTCCATAGTTCACACTCCTCGGCCGCTGTTACCTGCAGGTTCCCCGATGTCACTGAGCCATATCGAGTAAAACCTTCCTCCTCTAGTTCGGTTGTTATAAAAACTATGACTCCAGTGTAAGATTACACGTGTCTACCTTCCATCTGTAATGCAATCTGCCACAAGAAGCACTACTTCCTCTGCTTCATCACAGTGGCAACGACCAATTTCACACGGGATGACAGCTAATCCGAACTATGTGCTTCCATGACACTCACAATAGATTTTAAATCCAGTCTCCAAGTTGCATGTACGTGTATCATGAGGGAAGATACACTGTTTTAATCATTATGCACACTTTGAGGCGTGATTTCTTTTGCAATAACAATAAACGCAACAAAACAGTTTTGAAGCGATGTAACCGTCCAGGCTTCTCCAGCCCTACTAATTTAATATAATATCATTTTACGCGATATCATTTGATATCAAGTTTATCCGCCATCGGCAATTATTTGTAATAACATATTTATTCAACGTCAATTATTTGTAATCAAGGCTTTTTGGAATCATATTGTATATATAATAACATCGTTTTAGTATTTAAATTACTATATTATGTAGGATAAGAATTCATTATGTTGTAAATACGGTCAATATGTTGAGACATAGTTGTTTTCATTTCATCTCATGTTTGTGTATACGGAGGGTTATTCTTGAAGCTTGGGATTTTGCGTGAGTCATGGGTTTATTTTATGACCAAGGCTAGTAAACAGCGACCCGTGCGCGAGGCTTGCAAGCTGGTCAGCTATATCATCGCCACGCCTTCTGGACTTGTCGAGGAAGAAGGGAAGGGGAGTTGATGCTTCGATCTATCGAATCAGATACTTCGTAGTATATGAGTTTTGAGATTGAACTGTTACCAAGAGTGGGGGTGAGCCCGAATATATACTGATTCTCAACACGAGAACGGGACCTTACGACCTAACAACCTGACAACCTTACAACTTAACTAGGGATACTCCATCACTACTACTTCTACTGTGAACATCTACTTTGAACGACGTGATTTGATTTTTGAAACAGTGTGTGGTCGCTCCGCGACAGAGTTATTTTTGTACAATGTATTATCGCTTCGATACAGTACTCAGCTGCGGTAATGTTATCAGATCTGCGTGAGACGAAACAAGTTTATGGCTTGTGTTATATTCAGTAAATATTGTGGACAAAGAACTATGTTTAGTTCAAGTCTACGGAATTTTGGTACAAGTCTGTACCGTATAAATAGTATAGCTCAGTTGGATTGAGATTTCTACTAATATGGAAAAATTCATATCTCTGAATTTTCTCATCATACGATCAACGCTGATCAGTTTTTACAAGTATAGGGCCAATGTCTATTTTAAAGACTAGGCAAGTAGGGAGTGTTAGTCCAGATAGCCCGTACTACATCAGAGAAGGAAGGATGCCCAGGGAGCAAATTCTACATCGAGAAGAAGAGAACGAGTAACCACGGAAACCAGATGACTTCAACGGAAGCTGCAATTGGCGAGCTTCAATTAGATAAAGCAAGCAATAAGTAAATTCAGTAAATTAAATTCTAAATTCCTCCACGCTTTAAGGAAACTTTTCCGATTCATCTAATTTTTTTGTATAATAAATTCATTTGTATTTTATATTGCGTTAATTTTCTTTCTTAAGCGATACTTAATGGTTAATTATTTAAAATCCTACCCCTGTGATTTAAGTGTAAGTCTCTATGCTAGTAAATATAAATTTTGGTTTACAGTTTTATTTAAAACTGTAACCATGGCGCCCAAACATTACATAGAGAAATGGGGAACCATGGAATGTTAATTGTTTCTATTTGCGTGGCAATTTGCGGGCAAGCCACAAATAGTTTATTTAATATTCATGTGTCCCAAGATAATAACTTTCATCTCCCCAAGTGTCTTGACGAGGTGGAACGGTTACAGCGATTACGAGATATCTTAAGAATGATATGATTCTGGTAAGGAGACCGGTGAGTGAAATTTCCTGATTTCCTTCTATTATCAGAAAATGGCAGAATATTTCAAGTTTCGCCACTTTTAAAGGTCGTACGGACATGCTAAGGGGGTGCCGTGTCGGTGTCTTTGCCACGCCCACCTAACACTGATGGCACTTCATTGCATATTTTGCCGTTTCCATTTGAATTTGGCTCCAAGGTTTGACAAATGACAGGTGTTCTACTGTTTAACTCACAATCTTTAAAAAATAACAGTGGGATTCATAACTTCAGATGCTTTTTTCTGATCTTTCATTTTTTCTGTGCTTTGTTTCCTGCAAAAAGCTCCATGTGCTGCAATTTTGTCTGACCGTTATGAAAGTTTCTGGAGTTATATTCATATCTTCAACTAACAAAACATACTTATAAATAATTTTATTTGTAGACTGGAAGCAACGTTACAACAAGCAAACCATAAATTCAAACATTTCTAGCCTGATGCATATTTGAGGAGAGATACATCTTTTAAGGAAGTTATCTCTATATATGTATGTAGACACTACTACCAAATTTTGAAATCACAGAAAACAAAATTGTGTCTCAGACAACTTTTTTCAGTAACTCAACTAAATATCAAAAAAATGATAATTGCAGAAGATTGAATCAACCCACTGCTTTGTATCTTGGTATATATTTACTTCATGAATGTGCTCACAAAATTTCATGGTGATATATGCAAAATCGTAGAAGTTGAAATTTTAAGTCATTTTGTTTTGCCGAAGTAAAGCGAATTAAAACGGCAAGCCCAGCTTAAAGCGAAATTTACTTATTTTGAGATAAGTGGGGAACTTCAAAGAAATTCATGGGAAATAATGAGCTTGAAAGTGTAGTCCAATATTACGTGCGTGAAGGGAAACCGTCACCACTTACACCTCAATTCGACAGAAATGGGGTACCTGTTCGTTGTAATATTGTAGGAAATACATTAATGCTATGGCGATATAAGGTCGAGTAGGCTGAAAGGACAATGTTCCCCAATGAAGTCCTGATCAATAATAATCTACGATTATCAATATTGTTTCTCTTTATATGCTCTTCACATAAATAATTCACAAATCACAAATATGAGATTTTTTATTCAATAATTTTAGAAAATTATTACAGCGAAATTCACGCGAACAATTGTTTCCTTGTCGCGAAATAGTAAATAAATTAATGCGAAAACATCATGCATGTGAGCACACCCCAATACCACATATCTCAAGTAAATTGTTACGGTTTGGTGGTGGTGGTGATTATTGTTTTAAGGGAAAGTACTATTACTAGGCACTCATTCCCTGTTAGCACTAATGCTGACCATTGGAGGAATTCCGCTATCGCCAAAAGGAATGCAAGGGCTGCGAAGGGAGCGAAAATGAAGGATGAAGGATACCTTAGGCCACCCAAACCCAATTAATACCATCAAGGTCGGAACAGAACAAGAGTTTACCAAGAGAGGTGTCGGATAGGATGGATGAAAGTGAGGAGCCTGGCACAAGTAAGTGCAAGCAATGCCAGGACTCAGCTAAGAGCCCCTCGGGCTCGGGTTTTTGAAAGGAGGAGAAAAGGTCATTCGTCACTCGCACGATGTCAGTATGTGAAAGATATCTGGCGACACATTTAGTTTTTATCAGACAAAATTAATTAAAACTAATAATCGTGTGATTGGTTTTACCTCCCACTAACTACTTACGACGGGTTTTCGGGTACGCCGAGGTGCCAGAATTTTGTCCCACGAAAGTTCGTTTGAATGCCTATAAATCTACCGACACGGGGCCAGAATCGAACTTGCCAACTTAGACTGAGAAAGCGAGGGCCTTAACCACCTGAGCCATTCACCCCGGCTACTTAAAACTCTACATGTCTGGTTTCTCCGCCATCCGATAGTGATAAACGAAATGTCGAAATTGACAAGCTGGCAGCCAAAATGTTTGCACACGGTAGCTGAGCCTATACGTTTACTAATATGCATTGGTCTGGTAAATCTCCCTCTTGCACGCAGGCTGTGTGAGAAACAAGTTCCATGCGAACGTTGCGAGCGCGATATGAACACTTCCCAGCCTACACACACGGCTGGTTTCACACACACAATAGCGACTTATATAAATTACTCGTCCGTAATTAATGAACACCTTCATTATGTTAATACATAATTTGTTGGTCGTGTACATGCCATGGTACCTAAGCACTTTCCCCTCATGTCTTACCAGTTCATTGTCTTCCTTTCTTCGTAGATAACGCAGTGCATGCTATTAACTTGATCTAATTAAGAAGTTCAACATTTTGCAACTATTAAGAAGCTTTCCAGCTAAAAATGGCATTTCATGACTTCTGAATAAAAAGAACAACAATAATAGTAACAATCGTATCTCAGCTACGGTATGCAGATATTTTAATTTGACGCCATCTGGCTGCTTGCTCGTCAAATTCGACGTTCCGTTTTAAACCTACTAGATGACAGACTAAACTGAATCTCTCTTCAATCAATCAATCAATCAATCAATCAATCAATCAATCAATCAATCAATCAATCAATCAATCAATCAATCAATCAATCGTCTGAGTTCTAATGAATGTTGTCTGGTAAACAACAATCTGTCACCAGAGATATTTTACATGCCACCATTGTACGACATGGAGTGTCAAATGGACTTTTATTCCGTCCTTCAAGAATCCGACTACCTCTGCCGGGTTTGAACCCGCTATCTTGAGATTCGGAGACCGACACTACCATTTATCCGCAGAGGGCAGTATACTATATTCGAATAACATATTACGAATGTCTTGCATTTAAAAAAAAAACCCTGACAAATACATCAATTCTCACTCAACTAAAGATGCAAAAGAAGGCTTTCAGCAATCTTTTACTCTAGGATTCTACAATTCTTCGGAGACATAGTGAGATGATCGGGTAACAACTATGAAAAGGGAGGGAAGAGATCTAAAGAAAGATACCCTAAACGCTGGTTTGGTCAAATCAAGGAAAAGATACACCTGCCATTAGAGCAGTTATTGCGAATAGCGAAAGACCGAGAAGAACAGTTGGTTGAGCTCACATACAAATTACCAAACCTTTAGTCATTAAGGAAGGCGTTGATGATTTCAGTTACTTCAAAAAAAAAAAATTCAGAACTCTATTTTCAGTAGAAAACTCCCTGACATTTACAACTGAGTGCCCATATTACTGACCATTGATAATGATTTTGAAAACTACAGTATTTATATTTGTTAGTTCAAATCTGCTCAATGACAAATGGATTCGTCCTAATGCCTATCAATAAAGAAATCGTGTTTGAAAATGGGACTGAGAATTTGTCTTCGATAAATCGTTAAACATAAATTCACCCGTATTTGAGAAAATGTTATCTTGTAGTTTTACGCTGATATCCGGCTTGACGTGAGATCCGAATCATAAAGAGGCAGCTTTCCATTTGAAAAATGGAATACATCGGCCGGGATTAGATCGAAGAATCGCGGCCACCTTGGGGAGAAACCAGGGACAGTCTCGCTCAGGTAATAGAGAGAGACACAGTTTTTCGTATTCGCTTACACCAGGGCCTCTCAAACGCCCAAACTCTCACGCGTGCAGAGCGAGGTGCATAGGCTCTGTGCACTGTGCATCGGTACGCTTCGCCTCAACTCGGCTTGACTCGGATGGTGTAGTGTGCTGAGAGCGACGAAGCGTTTGGTGGTAGACGACGTGTTTATCAGTGAAATAGACAAACGCACGACAACAACATAATAATGGAGCAGCCTGTTTCGAAGAAAGCAAAGACTTCCGAAAGTCCATTTCAATCGAACTGGGAACTTTCGTATTTTTTTTGTTTGTTTGTCGTGACGATAACGCCAAATGCTTAATCTGTGGGACGATAATTACGTGCGTAAGAAAATCATCTATCGAAAGACACTACAACAGACTACATTCGGAAAATTATTGTGAAATCATAGGAGACGTCAGAGAGAAAGAATTAAGGAAGTTGAAACAGCTTGAAGAAGAGCATTCTATATCCACAAATGAGTTTTGTTCCAGTACTGTAGCATTTTCATTTTGGTTACGGGTTCTGCATTTTTTAAAAATTATGTTTACAATCCTCTCAAACATGTATGTGTATTTCTAATTCACTTTTTAAATTTTTTTAATAACACTGGTAACCTTGTCCCATACAACTGAGCGTCTCCGCTCACCACACGTAAACATTTCGCAGTGGGGAAGAAACAGCAGTGAAGGTGAGGAACGCGGAGACAGGCCGAACGGGGAGACAGGTGTAGGGAGAGAGGAGTGGGGGGTCTGCACTCTGGTCAACCAAGCGAAGTCGTCTTTTGCACCGTGCACAGTGCATGCACCACGCGCATGCACCCTGAGAGGCCCTGGCTTACACAGTTCATTTCACGGTTACTTTGACGATTGTACCTGCTTTGGAAAACAACGTTCAATAAATGAAACATACATGTGGACGTAATCTATATATTAAAAAGAGTTCACTAAAAACAGCTTTGGCAAATTCATCCGTCCGTTCTACTGGACCGATCTGATTCATTTCTGTTTTTTTGTTTTTTTTTTCTCTCTAGAATTGCCTGCCGGTGAATTACGAAACATTGATAGGTCTCTAAGTTAAGCCAATTTTAAGCAATCATAATAGTACATTGTGCAACAAGCCTATAATCATGGCAATAATTAAGACACGAGTATGTTTATAAAATGAGCGAGGCGAGTTGTAAACGACTGTTTATGCTCGACGATAATCATAACTCTATTTTTTTAATATTCATAAATTTCTGTCGAAATGTCGTTTGACAGTTGTGTTTACTGAACAGAGCGCATGCGCGGGGTTATTGATTTTCCGTGAGTGGATCAGAGACCTTGACAATGTCATATGTTTTCAAAGCTTTGATAGAAGGTCATCATAACCTAGCTTTATTTCAAAATCAAATTGTTTATTGTACAGTGAGGTGCGAGAAGCTCTTGGAGATACTTAAAAAACATGGAGTGGAATGGAGAGAGAGAGAGAAGACTGATCAAGGAATTATATTACAACCAAACAGCAAGAGTGAGAATAAGAGGAGAATTAACAGAAGAAATCAGACTGGGGAGAGGTGTTAGACAGGGTTGCTGCTTATCACCAACTTTGTTTAATATTTACTTGGAGGAAATTATTCGTGAATGCTTGGATGCTAAAAGAGGTGTCAAAGTTGGGGGTAAGAGAATTGAATGTATAAAATTTGCTGATGATATGGCAGTGATAGCTGAAAATGTGAAGGACCTTTGCAAAATGCTGAGAGAATTAAACAAAAAGTGTGAAGAGTATGGAATGAGCATAAACAAAAAGAAAACCAAATTCATGATACTTGGAGGTAAAGGTGAAAAAGCGACAATCAAGATAGGGGGAGGAATTATTGAACAGGTGAATAAGTTTAAGTATCTTGGAAGTATTGTGACTGAAGACCTTCACTCTATAACAGACATAAAAGCTCGAATTGCCTTAAGGCTAGTATTGTTGGGAGATCAGAAGAATGCACATGCCCGGTGAGGCACGGGGCGAAGGGGTTTTCACCAGCAGCGCCATTGAGGCGATGGTTACCATAGCAACTCCGCTACTACCCAGGCGACTTTACATTATTTTCTACTGGCAACTCTTCGCTCTTGTCAGTTGTAATCCAGCAAACTGCAAAGTGTGAGTCAATGTTTTCGTGTAGCAGATAATAGCAAATAAGAACCGATCTGTCTGGGCAGAACAGGAAGTTCGTGTTTGCAGGCCACATTCCTCATTCTTGCATTCTTCTCATCTCTACACAGTACACACCAAGCGACAAAGTTGCGGAACACGTGTATCGCGACAAGTCCCAGGGATGTCCCGCGACATTTTTTCCGTGTTTGGGACTGTTGCGATATAAAAGTTGCATATCACAGGTCTCCCATTCGAAACGGGATACATGATACAAATGTTGCGCTACATGATGTAGTCTGGACGTGTCGCAAGACAAAGTCCCGGCACACGCCAATGGCAGTGTGCAGATAGCCGCCACGTGTTGGTGTTGTGTTTCGTGTTTTGTTGTTTTGGCAATGGAAACTACTCTAAAAATCATTGAGGATTTACACACCCTCCAGTGTCTTTGGGGTGTTATGTCTACCGAGTATAAAAACCGGGACGAAAGAAGGAAAGCAATGAAATCTCTGGCTAAAAAGTTCACTATGTCCATTCACGAGATGGAGAAAAAGATTCACAACATTTAAAGCACATAAAGCAATTTCTTGAATCATTTCGCGCCGTTTCCTACGGTGCAACTGGCTCTATAGATGTGGACGCGGGACATTGTATCGCATCAGTCTAGGGACAGCGTCTCGCAACTGTCTCCATACAATGTCCCGCAACTTTGACGCTAGGTGTGTACTAGCCTTTAGGCAAGGAAAGCTTCAACAAGAAGAAAAAACTGTTTTGTGGCCCGCTAGAGAAAGATCTGAGGAAGAGGCTTGCAAGGTGTTACATATGGAGTATAGCTCTGTATGGCGCTGAAACATGGACATTAAGAAAGGAAGAACAGAGAAGAATAGACGCATTTGAGATGTGGATTTGGCGAAGATTTGAAGGTGTAAAATGGGAAGATAAAATATCAAATGAGGAAGTTCTGAAGAGAGTGGGAGAAGAGAGGAGCATGATGTCCGTAATCCAAAATAGGAAGAAAAATTGGGTAGGGCATAATCTAAGACACAACACCTTACTACGAGTACCAATTGAAGGGATGATAAAAGGAAAACGAGGAAGAGGAAGGAGACGATATCAGTTATTAGACAGCATTAGAAAAAGAAAGGAAGATTATGCAGAAGTGAAGAAAATGGTACAAGATCGAGAGATATGGAGGTCACAGCCATGATTGGACCTACCGAATGGCCGAACAACCTATCATGATGGTGAAGTGAATTTGTGGGAATGTGCCGTGTGGTCGTGGAATGTTGGAAGTAGAAGGTGCATTGATGTTAATATGTGTGTCCGACATGTTTGATTTTGGAAACAAGTGGGAAGTTAATGCGTTAAGCGCAGGTGCGATGCTATCCTTACCTAATGGGTCAAACAGTTGTATTATAATGACAATCTGAACTCTGATTGGTGGAGAACCTGTATCATAATGAAACTTGAACTATAATAAGCCTCATTAAGATTCAGTTTTCTAGCATATAATATTTATATTTCGGTATCGTCGAGCATAAAATCATTAAATGATCACTCCAACAATTGCAAGCCTAAAAGTCATGTTACTGCATGCTGCCGTGTTTGATTACTACGCTTCCTCTGATCATGGAAGAATACTATTCCCTGCTAGATACTTTTTGATTCTCTAACCTTTCCCAGTTTCCAAATATATTCAACAGTTGGCAAAGCGTTCCTAATAACTTAAATGCTGCTAAGAGAAAAAAGTCTACGTACAAACGCCCCCATCATGAGATACGCCTTAGACATTATCTGGGAACACCTATCGAAGGATAACCTAGCTACACTAAAAAGAGTGAAGGCCTTGTATCTTAAACGCCCCAGCAGGAGTAACATATGAGCTCACAAGACAACCATTCTATATAGAAGAACTGCAATTAAGAATAACATTGCCTTCTATGACACAATAGCAAGCAAAACATCCAGAATTGCAGGATAAAAAAAGCGAATGTATGGATAGATTTTTAGCAAATAGACGGCATGACAGCGCCAGAAGGGATGAATTCTGACTACGAACTGTGGCACACTATACCGCAATCTCTAATATATTTAAATTTTTTTCTTGTGAAAGAGTTCAGTATTTTTGCAAAATATCACATGCTTTGACCAGGATTTGCCTTACTGAGAAGGTAATTATACAGGGTGTAAGATAAAGGCGAATCCTGTACGACTGAATCCGCATTGTGAACATTTCAGCTAAAGAGTGCTATGTGGCAAGCTGGTGTGTTCTGTTCCTATGTTTCCCATGATTACTGTACTATATACAGTTGTAGAAAATGAGTTCTAATATGGAAATAAAACATTTCAGGACCCATGTCTACTTAACATATTTTGTTTTTCTACGTGTGAGGAATGTGTCCTGAAAGTTCGGCTGTACATAGCTACACCCTGTATAGCCAGGCTATATGGCGTGGCAATATGACGAATTGAAACACAGACAAAATAAAATTAGTGTTTGTTAAGAAGGAAGCCAGTTTTCAGTGCTGACACAGTTAATAGGACTTATAAGTTTTTTTTAGTTTGTCGAACAAAAAATTAGAACACTATAACATACCCATAATTGTCAATATTTTACAGATATGTTCTAGTGTTCTCTTCCGTGTTTCGACAGACTGAAAAAAAAGCTAATGTTTTAAAAATTAGTGTATAAAGAAAGACGTCTTACAGCATATTGCTTAAGTGCGGTGGGTAAATCGGATCGCATGTGAAGAGATACAGAAAGGAGCTGACGGAAACAAAACTAACGAGCAGGTTTATTAGCATTAACCCATTCAATCTGTGTTTGAAAGAAACAGATTAGAGCAAGTAAAGTCTAGAAATGTTACGTAAAATGGAAAGATTAGTACAGCATAGAGTAGAATGAAGATCGGCAAGAAACGAACGGAAAAGACTTACGATCAAAACAGTAAGAAAAGTTCGCTTAACATCCCACCACTGTCGGGGTCAGAAGATCACACCAGTTGAACAGTACGATTCCAGGCCTAGTTTTCTGATCCCAATCAGTACCCAGAAGTTCCGAAGCTCAGGGAGAATGTTCGACTTTTTCTATCAATTTCTGACCACCCCAACAAAAGCTAATAAAAACAAAACTGTGTGCTCAGATGTGAAAAAACCATACCCACCTATTTGATATGTGCGTCGATTCTTCATAATACTGTCTGTCTGTTCTGTAGATGTGAAGACGGCCGTCTGCTCGGGAGACACGTGTCTCAAATGAGAAGGAATTCCAATTTTAAAATCTGCTGGCCAAGATATTTCTGTCGCCCGTTAGTATAACCCGTGTTGTGTTTGTTTAGCGCCGAAATAGACTCCACGTGCAACAAGGATACAACACCTTGAGAGTCACACGAAAACACTTGCTTACTCTAGTAAATAAAGGAGAGTAAAAAGCAAGCCCTACCGTGTCCATCGATCTTTAGGACAAAATGGCACCTAGTCGTAATTACGTTCTGGTCAATCTCTATCTGAAAAACACTTCTCATGCCAAAAGAGATTGCTAGGTGTAATTGAACCACGTGTAGCAATGACTAGTTTGATAGCACATTTCTGAGGCTGTTTGGGTTTAGGGAAGGTTATTCCACTGAAGCCCAACTTGTAGGATTCCAGCAAGATATAGCAGATATCTTGGATTCACGAGGTCAATTGGACTGTATCGCGATTGACCTGTCTAATGCATTTGATAGGGTAGATCATGGGAGACCACTGGCAAAAATGAGTGCAATTGGACTTGACAAAAGAGTGGCTGAATGGGTGGCTCTGTTTCTAGAAAACAGAACTCAGAGAATTAGAGTAGGTGAAGCTTTATCTGTCCTGTAATAATTAAGAGGGGAATTTTGGACCTTTATGTTTTCTTATACATATCAAAGATATGTGTAAAGGAGTGGAATCAGAGATAAGGCTTTTCGCAGATGATGTTATTCTCTATAGAGTCATAAATACGTTACAAGATTGTGAGCAACTGCAAAATGACCTCGATAATGTTGTGAGATGGACAGTAGGCAATGGTATGATGATAAACGGGGATAAAAGTCAGGTTGTGAGTTTCACAAATAGGAAAAGTCCTCTGAATTTTAATTACTGCGTTGATGGGGGTGAAGGTTCCCTTTTCGGATCACTGTAAATACCTAGGTATTAATATAAGGAAAGATCTTCATTGGGGTAATCACATAAATATGATTGTAAATAAAGCGTGCAGATCTCTGCACCTGGTTATGAGGGTATTTAGGGGTTGTAGTAAGGATGAAAAGGGGAGAGTTTATTTGTCTCTGGTGACACCAACTAGAGTATGGTTCCAGTGTATAGGACCATCACCAGGATTACTTGATTCAGGAACTGAAAAAAAAAATCCAAAGAAAATCAGCTCGATTTGTTCTGGGCGATTTCCGACAAAAGAGTAGCGTTACAAAAATGTTGCAATGTTTGGGGTGGGAAGACTTGGGAGAAAGGAGACGAGCTGCTCGACTAAGTGGTATGTTCCGAGCTGTCAGTGGAGAGATGGCGTGGGAGGACATCAGTAGACGAATAAGTTTGAGTGGTTTCTTTAAAAGTAGGAAAGATCACAATATGAAGATAAAGTTGGAATTCAAGAGGACAAATTGGGGCAAACATTCGTTTATAGGAAGGGGAGTTAGGGATTGAAATAACTTACCAAGGGAGATGTTCAATAAATTTCCTATTTCTTTGCAATCATTTAAGAAAAGGCTAGGAAAAGAACAGATAGGGAATCTGCCACCTGGGCGACTGCCCTAAATGCAGATCAGTAGTGATTGAGAAACTGATTATAGCTCTAAACCTGCCTGTTCTTGTCCTCCGTGTGGTGGCAAGATACATTAGACAGACATGGGTTTAATATTAGCAGAACCAAGATGAATTTGTTAAACACCCGAAAAATTTTAATAAAAGTGACGGCTATATACTGAGTAGATCATAGCTACCCTCCATAGTGAACTCGTCAACATCTTTCTCCTTGACTCTGGAGGCCCTGGGGTGAACTCTATTTCTAAGAGTCTCTCTATCCTGAGTCTGGTTACTATGAGTGACAGTTGCCAATACATTAGGTATTGCTCTGAAGACAATCCTGGTAGGAAGATCGAAACGCATCAGCAGAGTATAAGCATTATGCGACCTTCCCAAATAAATGATAATGAAGATGAAATACGTGTAGGGCATTTTTTTTTCAGGAAAATATCCAGTCATGAAAAATTTAAACGTGAAAATGAAGAGTTAACGAGTACAAATATCTTGGACCAATAGGACATAATGGTGGGCATGCTATCGGAGTTCCACTTCAATTGATGGGCAATATTATAAAACGGTTGTCCATACCGCCTTGCTATACTACTCTGAATGTTGGGCCAGAAAAAAGGTCGAACAGGGACTTCATGAATCTGCGATGAGGATGTTACGAGCGAAATGACCAGGCTCAATAAAATTCGAAATAATCGTATCAGAAAATCTCAGAGAACACCACGACCAGACGAATATGTAATTCATACAACGTAGAGGTTTGTTGTAGATAGACAAGACATTAGTAGACGAATAAGTTTGGGAGGTGTCTGTAAATGTACGAAACATCACAATATGCCGATAAAATTGGAATTCAAGAGGACAAATTGGGGCAAATATTCGTTTATCGGTAGGGGAGTTAGGGATTGGAAAAACTTACCAAGGGAGATGTTGAATACATTTCCAATTTATTTGCAATCATTTAAGAGAAGGTTAGGAAAATAGCAGATAAGGAATCTGGCACCTGGGCGACTGCCCTAGACGCAGATCAGTAGTGACTGATCGATTGACTGATGAAGAGCTTGCGTTAGAAAGGACCTAGACAACACCACTGCTGATATGAATAGGATCCAAGATATATGCTGCTGGAAGAGGGCGACCAGAAAAGCCAACCCCCAGTGAGTGGGGAAAAGGAAGGACAACTTCGAGAATCAGACGGTTAAGTGTATGTCTATCCATCATCTACAGTCTTCGTCCGTAGAGCCCAAGTCGTAGTCTGCATAAATGACACGGTAACATTTCGATTTTATGCCGAATGAAATGAGATAAACAATGGAAGTTCTTGACATTTCGCAAATACAACACTCTCGATTTGCGTCGTCGGAAGAATCTTATATATACCAAGAATTTGAAAACTGTTTCCCTAGCACCGATCTTCAACCTCCTAACCTCCATACATTGGTGCTGTACTGTTTTTGGAAGTAAGGAATTGCGGGTTCACGAAATATTCTTTAAAATCACTCTTATGTAAACATTCAAGATCGTCCTCAAGTCTAATAGTTGCGTCAATAACTACTCCGCACACCTTTCTTCTCTATCAATTGCAATTACAGTATAGCTATGCAACGTCCTCCACCTCCCGTGGCAAGACTGTGAACTTCCTCATGAACCTCGAAATCTGTTTGGTTCAGTCTTCCAATATGAATGATGACGAGCGTTCCTTAGAAATTCTCCATGATGACAAAATCCCAGAATACAAGATAGGGTTTCAAATTCGTTGCAGTGTCTGCAACGTTATCCATCTTGATACGGTCATGTCAACAAAACATGAATATACAGTAACTCGCATACATTTCTTTTTTGAGTGACAATTTCACATTTGTGTCAAACAGATAGAAAGACGTGTGCTTATCTGACAACTGAGGACTTCACTGTAAAATTCCCCCGTAAAGATTATTAGGTTCCTTTTTCATCAATGACGTCGTATACCCAGCTATAATCATATACAATTAGAAATGGCCTATTAATGTTGACCGCGGTTTGGAACATTACAGTATGGGAGTTATTTTATGCAGCCGGTAGGATGAGCTAAGTTCAGCGGCTAGCGAGACAGTATTTGTTCACAGTTAAGAGTCTGTTTTGAAAGTGATATAGGTTAGAATCAAGGTTTTAATTGTTTTAGATATTAAATCAAACGTGCTTGTAACATATTGTTTGAAGTGGCTTGGAACCGGTTATTTCATTTATTTTAAATATGAAATTAAACTTCCGTCCGTGAAATATCAGTGGTGGTGATTTTTTTATGCTAGTTGCTTTACATCGCACCGACACAGACAGGCCTTATGGCGACGATGGGATAGCAAAGGCCTAGGAATGGGAAGGAACCTGCCGTGGCCTTAATTAAGGTACAGCCCCAGCATTTGCCTGGCGTGAAAATGGGAAACCACGGAAAACCATTTTCAGGGCTGCCGGCAGTGGGATTCGAACCCACTATCTCCCGGATGCAAGCTCACAGCTGCGCGCTCCTAACCGCACGGCCAACTCGCCCGGTGATTTTTGTTTTTAAGAGGAAATACAACTAAATAGGTATTCATTCTGAACAAATTTTGTGGAAAATTACATACATACATACATACATACATACATTTACATTATAGACTGTTATGCCTTTCAGCGTTTAGTCTGCAAGCCTCTGTGAGTTTACTAAACGTCGCCACAGTCCTCTATTTGCAACTAGTGCTGTGGCCTCATTTATTTCTATACCTCTTATCTTTAAATCGTTAGAAACTGAGTCTAACCATCGTCGTCTTGGTCTACCTCTACTTCTCTTACCCTCCATAACAGAGTCCATTATTCTCCTAGGTAAAATAAAATAATATATTCAACAAAGGACGTTCAAAATGAATTACACAATAAAACAAAAAAAATACTGTACGAGTATTAACTCGAAAAGGTCACAAAAGAACCAAACAAAACACTTGAAATGTGCATATCCTTATTAATCCACTCTCACACATGAATCGAATGACGCGATCAGCAGTAGTCGCGTCATCAGCTAGTCAAGTTCGAGTGTCTCCTACAGGCCGAGGCTCCGTCTTAGGCCAGAGAGATCGGCGCACTCCATGAGGACGTGGACAACGTTGAAGTCTGCACCAGAAGAACACACAGGGGAATTCTACCCTTTTTAGGAGGTAAGAGTGCGTAGATCTTCGGTGACCGTTCTTCAGCCTAATCAAAACTACGACTTCTCTTCCTGGAGGCCGGAAAGAGTACCGCAACACGGTAGCAGTCTTCTAAACTGCTCTCAGCTTGTTGGGAGTTCGGATAGCTAGCCACTCCGATTCCCAGGACGGCAAGATGGTTCGACGTAGTTTGGAAAATATTTTATTTAACTTTTTAAGGTATTACATTAAATTTGCTTATGTAAAATTGAATTAGCGTGGAATCATCTTCAACAATTTTCTTTCAACATTAAATGTAAGAACTATTTTCATTACATTTATTATTATTATTATTATTATTATTATTATTATTATTATTATTATTATTATTATTATTATTATTATTATTATTATACAATCTTCCTGCAACAGCTGAAGGTTGCCCAAAGACAAAGAGTACGTTAACAACAATAATGGATATGGATACAGTAGATAATGTGATCGTATGATAAGTGTAGGCAGTCGAGTGAGGCGTGTCAAACATTTATTTGAGGTCCGCAAGCATGGTTCTTGAAGATCATGATGGACTTCTTGAGTGTGGTGATCGCGATGTTATAGATGAAATCTCTATTCAGCCCAAAGGTATTGCAGAAATTGCAGAGGTGCCAACTCTTGAAGTGGATTATCAGTAATCTAATCACCCTCCGCACCCCAGAGAATTTTCGAGACAAGTCCAAAGCATCCCTTCTCAATAATGACACCTCCTTTGCCCTTCCCGACAGCAATCAGTTTTAAAGTATATCACATTACACAATAACATTTGCATACTACCTCTTAATTCAGGGATAAAACATTTCTTGTAACTCGTTTCGCACCCAGCAGCTGCTCTTCAAGGTAAGTTTTCTTCAAGCAAGCATCCTTTACCCTCTGATCACATTTTCGTCTCCTGAACCATAAGCGATTCCAGTGTAGATGTCCTTAATGTAGGTCTCGATTCTTTCTATCAACTGTCCGGTACACTTAATTTAGAAATACATTACTTCAGTATTTATAGCAGAGGAGAGCGTATGGGTAGCAAAAGGAAGTGACGATAGAATAAGTATCGTTGTCGTCTCTCAAACACTGAAACTAGGAGAATTGAGCAAAAAATGCTAAAGGATTTAACATTTTTCCTTCTTTTCTTTTTTCCGTAGAAAATGATTTCGTGTGAATGTTAGCTTTTCCGTAATAATTTCCCCTTTGAACGTAATGCCGTAATCGTGAGGTGAAATCCGTAATAATTACGGACAATCCATAATAGTTGGTACCTCTGAAGTTGACAAAAAATGTAGGTATGGTTCCTCGAGCACCTAACATCAAGCCAATTACAGAGATGGATGAGAGCTTATACTTTCGCCCACCGTTTCTTCATAAATTCTTGTTTTTTTTTTTTTTTGTTTTTTTTTCTGCATCGACCTCTTCCGGCTGGTTTTCGTTGGTCTCAAATCGAATTGTTGGATCAATGATGAAACCTTCAGAACAGGATGGCTTGAAAGCAATAATATCAATGCGTCGGTCTCTTCCTCTGTTGGAGAGACCGTGCACTTCTTCATAGACATTATAACCTTGTCCTCTCAAAGCGTTAGCTATCACTGATCTTGCTACATTATGGCGTGAGGTGTATATTTTGTTTTAAATCTGAAAACTCGAACTGTTAATATCTCTATTTTATGTTTTCGGTGTTAGAGGAATATAACAGACACTATTAATTTTGAACAAACAGGATATCGTACTGTAAAACTGGCGAGCCATACGAAATGGCTCCCAGGATGCGCGTAGCAATAATGAAGAGAGCATGCAACAGGTGGACTAACCTCAGGAGAGTTTCAATATCTTTCTACTGTACTTCGTCCCTGCCCTCCCACAACACGCAATGAATGTGTAACATTGCAGTGGTGGCGAAATACACGGCACGTGCTAAACCGTACAGCTGGAAGAAATGCAAACTACTGTAACATGTTTAGATAACTAACTTACTCAATATGTTACCAACGCGCCAGTTTACGAAACTAGCGGTAACTGGAAAGGGGAACAACAACAAATGACGCTATAAAGGGTTATTCAGTACAGATTGAAAGTTACACGTACATACACTACAGCCACAGTATTACACATTCGTAGAGGTAGGATTTTTTCCCCCATTAATTTATGTTCGATTTCGCGAAACAGTTTTTTTTTTTCAATCAATACTGATCTGCATTTAGGGCAGTCGCCCAGGTGGCAGATTCCCTATCTGTTGCTTTCCTAGCCTTTTCCTAAATGATTTCAAAGAAATTGGAAATTTATTGAACATCTCCCTTGGTTATTCCAATCCCTAACTCCCCTTCCTATAAATGAATATTTGCCCCAGTTTGTTCTCTTGAATTCCAACTTTATCTTCATATTGTGATCTTTCCTACTTTTAGAAACGCCATTCAAACTTATTCGTCTACTAATGTCATTCCACGCCATCTCTCCGCTGACAGCTCGGAACATACCACTTAGTCGAGCAGCTCTTCTTCTTTCTCTCAATTATTCCCAACCCAAACATTGAAACATTTTTGTAACGCTACTCTTTTGTCGGAAATCACCCAGAACAAATCGAGCTGCTTTTCTTAGGATTTTTTCCAGTTCTTGAATCAGGTAATCCTGGTGAGGGTCCCATACACTGGAACCATACTCTAGTTGGGGTCTTACCAGGGACTTATATGCACTCTCCTTTACATCCTTACTACAACCCCTAAACACCCTCATAACCATGTGCAGAGATCGGTACCCTTTATTTACAATCCCATTTATGTGATTACCCCAGTGAAGATCTTTCCTTATATTAACACCTAGATACTTACAATGATCCCCAAAAGGAACTTTCACCCCATCAACGCAGTAATTAAAACTGAGAGGACATTTCCTATTTGTGAAACTCACAACCTGACTTTTAGCCCCGTTTATCAACATACCATTGCCTGCTGTCCACCTCACAATATTTTCGAGGTCACGTTGCAGTTGCTCACAATCTTGTAACTTATTTATCACTCTATAGAGAATAACATCATCCGCAAAAAGCCTTACCTCCGATTCCACTCCTTTACTCATATCATTTATATATATAAGAAAACATAAAGGTCCGATAACACTGCCCTGAGGAACTCCCCTCTCAACTATTACAGGGTCAGACAAAGCTTCACCTACTCTAACTCTCTGAGATCTATTTTCTAGAAATATAGCAACCCATTCAGTCACTCTTTTGTCTAGTCCAATTGCACTCATTTTTGCCAGTAGTCTCCCATGATCCACCCTATCAAATGCTTTAGACATGTCAATCGCGATACAGTCCATTTGACCTCCAGGATTGACCCAATCCCTTTAATTTCGCTTTAATCCTTTCCTAAAGTTCTTCATAAAAATGTTATATCGTGAGATTAGTGAAATATCTATCTGAAAGATAGAGCCCGCAAGTCAGACAAAATGCCTTTTTTTATTTGGGTTTTTATGTCGAAGTGTCAAACAGAGACAAACATATTTCCGTGCATTTGGGAACGGTAGAACCAGTTTTTATTTTGCCTTTTTTTTTTGGTGCCTATTTTAGCTTCCTGTGCTTTTTTGATAGTCTAATGCCTTTGTTTTGCCTCTTTTGAGTTTTTGTGGATGTTTGCTGCTGTTATTTGTATATTAGCTGATGTACCCGTGCTTCGCTACGGAATTCTACATTGTATACAGAATTGTAGGTTAGGTATAGTACACGTTGGGAGCAAGACTGTATTATATTGCATAGCTCTTAACATTACCCTGGAAACGCGACGGAGAAATCACCAAACGTCTTTTCTCATTTTAGGCCTTCCCCTAAACTACCATTTCACTTAGAGTGAGTAAAATGATTTATAGCCTAGATTGTAGCGGTTCGTCCCGCGACTTCACATTCTGATTGTCCGCCTCTGTAGCGTAACGGTAAGCGTTATTAGCTGCCGTCCTCGAGGGCCCGGGTTCGATTCCCGGTACTGCCAGAAATTTAAAACTGGCAGGAGGGCTGGTATGTGCTTGATATGGTACATGCAGCTCACCTCCAATGGGGGTGTGCTCTGAAAAAGAGCTGCACAACCTCGGGATGAGGGCACGAATTTAATTCAACATACTGATTTTCATTAAATTCTCTTCAGCCGTTTTTTCGTGATGCGTGTACAAACATATAGACAGATAAGATAGACAGACAGACAGACAGACAGACAGACAGAAATTACGGAAAAGTAAAAAGGGCATTTCCTTGTTACTATGGGCATGACCGATACAGAAATACCATTCTTTTCAAATTCTGAGCAATGTACAGACAAAACTCTTATTTTATATGTATAGATTAAAATTCAACAATGCAAAGAAAAGAAACAATGAACTGGTGGATGGCTTTTAGTTCCGGGAATGTCCGAGGACATGTTCGCTCGCCAGGTGCAGGTCTTTTGATTTGACACCCGTGGGCGACCTGCGGGTCATGATGAGGATGAAATGATGATGAAGACGACACATACACCCAGCCCCCGTGCCAGCGAAATTAACCAATGATGGTTAAAATTCCCGACCCTGCCGGGAATCGAACCCGGGACCCCTGTGACCAAAGGCCAACACGCTAACCATTTAGCCATGGAGCCGGACAAAATAAACAATGATTCCAATGTACTGTGTTAACAATAAAGAAGACAATTTTATTATTAAATTATAGATAAACAATTCATTTACATAAACGATATTTTAATATGACACAAATTCTTACTGAATACTCACTCCACAAGCCAAATGGTCGAGAGGGTTGGTGGTGGTGGTGATTATTGTTTTAAGAGGAAGTACAACTGGGCAACCATCCTCTATATAACACTAATCAGAGGGAAAAAATGGAAGGGAACCGACACTTCGAAAAATGAAGATATCGGCCAAAGGAAGACAAGGGCCACGAAGGGCGTGAAAATGAAAGACTCCCTAGCCCTCGCAAACCTAATAGCGTCGGGGTCGGAAAAGAACAAGAGTTGACCAAGAGAGGTCAGAAAGGATAGGTGAAAGTGAGGAGGCTGGCACAAGTAAGTGGAAGCAATTCCAGGACTCAGCTATGGGCCCCGTGGTCGCCAACCCACGCTCCAAAGTTCAGAGCCCATGGGGCCCCTTTTAGTCGCCTCTTACGACAGGCAGGGAATACCGTGGGTGTTATTCTACCGCCCCCACCCACAGGGGGAGTCGAGAGGGTTGTCAGATCCCGTTCCTGCTACGTAAGATTAAGTAGTGGTGGTGATTATTGTTTTAAGAGAATGAACAACTTGGTAACCATCTTCTATTAACACCGATCAAAAGGAAAATGGAAGAGGTCTGTCACTTTGAAAAATGAAGGTATCGGCAAAAGAAAGGGAACGACCACGAAGGGGGTGAAAGTAATAAACTCCCTAAGGGTCCGAAAACCTAACACAGTCGGGGTCGGAAAAGAACCAAAGTGGACCAAGTGAGTGGCAGGGGATACCGTTGATGTTAATCTATCACCCCGACCCACAGGGCAACGTAAGATTAAGTAGCAAAATGGGATACAGACGTGCATGGAGTGACTTACATCAAAGCATCTTCATTATATTAGCGTCCATTTTTGTCATTATGAATGCCTACATGGCTGGACTACACTGTAAGACCGAGACAGTGGAGATCCGACAACGTCGCTTGGATTCATGCCTGTGACTTCTGTGTTCGTAATTTGTAAACAATTCTAACGTGGTGTATCATTATATTTTATGTTGTGCGTGAATTAACTTGATGGCATTGTTTTAAATTCAGAGTATACTGAAAATATTTGAATTAACCTACACGCTATTTTGTATCCTGAACGACATTAATTTACGGCAAAAGTGAGCTTTCTCATCATGCAGTATGTATATATTATAGTGACAATACAAATCTTTTTTAAAGCCATCCTGTGTTTGTATTTTTCAAATTGCATTAGTTTAAAAGTGCAGCATGATTGTGTTATTTTATTTTACGACATACACAAGTATGAGAAGCACAACTGAAGCTAGGCTTAATTTCAGATGCCAAGGAATTGCTGTTTTACAAGTTTTTGAAGCTGAGAAGAAGATAAGAGTGCAGTGTTTGCTAGGATTAAGGTCTGCAAAACATAAAGAAATATATTTAAGCAAGGACATGTTTAAATTAGATTCCGATTCATTGAACATAACTGACGGAAACAGATAGGCCTACAGTATATGCAGTGAATTTTTCTGTGTGCTAGTTAAAGTAAATGAAATAGAAGTAGACTTCGATAACACGTGTCCTGTCATTTACATTTCAGGTTATGTAGCTATTAACAAGAAGAAGAATTTTATTGCAGCCAATGGCCATGTACAATACATTTCCCCTTAATGTCACCAAGTTTGTTTGCACTTTTGATAACTGTCCTGTCCATTATTCATTGGCAAGCTGGGTGATCGTTTGTTGTCTATTAAGCTAGCCAGTAAACTTAATTGCAGACACTGTATCTCAAACATATCAAATGAAACAGTGGAAAATGACATGTTTAATAGCTTAAACAGAGGTCGGTTATCGGTCCCATCAGAATTGCTCTTAAAAGTGTGCACAAGTGTATATAAGATCATGCAGATTTTAATCTCCGAGGAATATGAAGTGGCATTCTTTCGGAGTAAGAATCAGAAGTATGTATTTATTCAGCTTACAAGGCAAAGTGTAATATTGATACAAGGGAGTGAACCTCTATATGAACTTCTCTGCCTATCTTTGCAAATATTTTAATCAAGAACTACACAAAACATGTCGATGATGCTCATGCTATGGTTGAAAGTTCTGGCAAGAAAAGAAAACTGATGACCCTGGAGTGATTATGTTCTAAGTTGATTCCCGATGTTAAAATTGCATTTTGATGGACATAGGATTGTATCGTTTTTCTAGTTGTAGTCACGTGTTTGTTTATTCTCGTATTCACCTTGTTTTATATGTATCCAATAATTAATTTCGTGTGGCTATTTCTAGCCGAGTGCAGCCCTTGTAAGGCAGACCCTCCGATGAGGGTGGGCGGCATCTGCCATGTGTAGGTAACTGCGTGTTATTGTGGTGGAGGATAGTGTTATGTGTGGTGTGTGAGTTGCAGGGATGTTGGGAACAGCACAAACACCCAGCCCCCGGGCCATTGGAATTAACCGATGAAGGTTAAAATCCCCGACCCGGCCGGGAATCGAACCCGGGACCCTCTGAACCGAAGGCCAGTACGCTGACCATTCAGCCAACGAGCCGGACTATGTATCCAATGAAAACTGCTCTTCAGTGTCACGGCCTTATAGTATTATTTTACTGGCTATTTCCCAAATTTTAAGTGCTTATTTGCCTGCCCATTTTAGCCTAAATAAATGTCTGAACTTCCGGGCTCTATAGATAAAGTAAGAGAAGCAATAGTGACTGGCAATCATTCATTACTCCTTATGTAATCCTGATTATAACTATAATATAGCTCTAATCAATTACATAACAAATTACCCTTTCACTCTATACGGCCATACTATTAAGGGATGTTATAGAATATTAATACCAAGAGATACTTCTGTAGAAATGAGAAATACTTATTCTGTCTTCTGTTTCCCTTCACACACGTGATATTGGAATACACTTCAAAGATCGTTATTTTCCATGAATTTCGCTTCAGTTTCACAGTTATCGCAAAATATGCAAATTTCGCTTTATACTGGCCTTGCAGCTTTTATTCGCTCTAATTCGCGAAAACAAAATCACTAATTTCTTAACCAGAATAATATGATCTTTTAAGATCTCAAAATCGCTTCAAAATATTTTTTATCGCGTTTATCGTTAATACGAAAAAAACATTCCTTTACATTCGTAATCAGATTGCGATCAAAAAGGATTTACTTCAGCTGGCTTTTGCGGGACGGGCGTGATTCCCGCTTATAGAGTCAAGCGCCGTGCTGTGATTCGACTCTGGACACCAAATAACTTGAACTCAATGGCCCCCCTAAACAAACAAACAAACAAACAAACAAACAAACAAACAAAAACACACACAGTCTTCGGAGGTTGCTAAGGTGTTAAATCTGGACAAGGTGGTAGATGGTTTTATATCAAAAAATGAGATTAGAAAGCGGGCATTCGCTCAGAGAACTACATCATTTCCCGATGGAGACTGTTCAGGCGGTACGTCTGGAGGTAGAGCTTTTCACATCTATATATATAAAATAAGAGTTTTGTCTGTACATTGCTCAGAATTTGAAAAGAATTGTATTTCTGTATCGCTCATGTCCATAGCAACAAGGAAATGCACTTTTTACTTTTCGGTAATTTCTGTCTGCCTGTCTGTCTGTCTGTCTGTCTGTCTGTCTGTCTGTCTGTCTGTCTGTCTGTCTGTCTGTCTGTCTGTCTGTCTGTCTGTCTGTCTGTCTGTCTGTCTGTCTGTCTGTCTGTCTGTCTGTCTGTATGCATGTATGTACACGCATCACAAGAAAACGGCTGAAGAGAATTTAATGAAAATCGGTATGTGAAGTCGGGGGATGAGCCCCTACAATCTAGGCTATAAATCATTTTACTCACGCTGAGTGAAATGGTAGTTTAGGGGAAGGCTTAAAATTTAACCATCAAATATTTATATTATTAGTGGTCCTATCGATAAATACTACATAACTAAAGTTATACAGAATTAAATTTCCGATTATTTATGTCATACATTGTTACCGCACCGGCTTTGATAACACAGATATTCATGAATTTGTATATTTGTTGGCAAGTCCATATCAACGCCGAGCCACGAGAAAATGGGTTAACAGAATTTAATGAAAGTTGGTACATAGAGTCGAGGAATAAGAAACTACAGTCTAAACTATAAACATTTTTATGCGCCCTGTATGAAATTGTAGTTTAGGGGAAGACGCCTAACATTTAATTTTTAAATACCTATGTTATTGGTCCTATCGAAAAGTACTACATAACAAAAGTTATTACAATTTCCGACCATTTATGTTTTATTCAATTTTATCGTACCGACTATGATAAGAGTGATATTTCAGAGTCGGAAGAAAACTAAATGTGAAGGCCTACAATATTGAAAGCGCGAAACATTTATCAACAATAACATTACATTGACCATTGTTTGTTGTGGTGGGCATTGTGTCTTCTGTTGCCCTGAAAATGGTTTTCCGTGGTTTTCCATTTTCACACCAGGCAAATGCTGGGGCTGTACCTTAATTAAGGCCACGGCCCCTTTCTTCCCACTCCTAGCCCTTTCCTGTCCCATCGTCGCCATAAGACGTATCTGTGTCGGTGCGACGTAAAGCAACTACTTCAGTTAGGAAAACCTCAAGGTCAGTCTTTCTGAGAATCCTGTAGCGAAGCGCAGGTACATCAGCTAGTTAATACATAATGCACAGTACGGTAACAGGATAATTATTAAGAAAATATATTTATGAAGCAAATTCTAATTTTTTACTTGTGATTATTTTTTATAGCGTCGTACATACAACATACCTTAAAAATACATTGATGTTCATAAAAGCAGAACACCTTGAAGACTAGAGATAGGAAGTTCATATTCACAGGACATGTTCATTAGTATAGTATGCGCACTTTTTAGTGATATATTTTTGTACTCGTTGGAGAAGTAAGAAGGGTTCCGTTAATACTGCCAACTGAATGGAAATGAAATCTGAATTGAATCGATAATATGATCGATCGATATGAATTTTATAAACCTTTATTATTTTAAGCAAACAACTGTGTCACACACACAATATATAATACTATACAACATTTCCCGATGCGAAACGTGCTCCTAGCATGAATTCTATAGTTTGGCTTTGCTGTGTAAACAACAACAGTACGAGTACTTAAAGTGTACGCCAGATGGCGCACAGCGATGATAAGCGATTCTTAGTTTGTGTTTCATAGGTTGCCAATACGAATCTCGAAGATAACCGAAGTCGACCACTTCAGCACTAGGGTGTAAATCTATCACTAAAAAGTGCGCAGATAGTGTGTTCTGCAGAAACGATCAGCATTTCAGTCACCTAGGTTCATCATGTGTCCTGTTGCCTAGTAGACACTGGGTCCTCCGTGGGCACTGATGACTTGTTCCAAGCGTGATGGCATCGACGCGTATAAGGCGTGACTGGCGTCCTGGGCTACAGCCACCCATGCTGCATTCACATGGTTCCACAGTCCTATCTTTCGTGGTTGGCATAGGGTCACAGCGCCTCACCCGTCCTTTCTCCATATCCCACACATTTTCGATTGGGGACAAGTCCGGTGATCGGGCGGGCCAGGGTAACGGTCTGACATCCTGTGACAGCAAGACGGCACGTGTTCATGCAGCAACATGTGGTCGCGCATTGTCCTGCTGAAATATGGCGCCTGGGGTTACTTGCTTTAACTGACACGATCAGGTGTACTGAGAAAGATTTTGCAGTCATCGGTATTGTAATTCTTAAACATGTTCTTATTTTTAAACGGTAAGCCTTTGCAGAAGATTTAATTGTTCCAGACTAATCTTTCTCCTTTTCTGAAAATTAGTAGCTCCGTTTTGTCTCGATTCATCTGTAGTTCGTTCTTTCCTATCCATTCGAGTAAGGAGTCTAGTCCTCTTTGAAGCTCTTCCCAGCTGTTCGACGCCAGTGCCATATCGTCTGCATATATGTACGAGTCTGATGATCTAGCTCGCGATCCCTTATTAATTGCAGCTACTACATCGTGATTAAGAATATTGAACAACAGTGGGCTAAGGAGATCATCCTGCAATACTCCCATTAGTCTGATTTAACCATTCAGACTGTCCAATACTGTCGTTGATTCTCACAAAATTGTTTGGTAGGGAGCTGCCTCTGTGGATCAGCGGTAGAGTGTCGGCCTCCGGATCCCAAGATGGCGGGTTCAAACCCGGCAGAGGTAGTCGGATTTTTGAAGGGCGGAAAAAAGTCCATTCGACACTCCATGTCGTACGATGTCGGCATGTAAAAGATCTCTGGTGACACATTTGGTATTTACCCAACAAAATTAATTAAATCTCAGCCATAGACGTCCAAGAGAGTTTCGGTTTACTCGGCCTGCCATCTAGTGGGGGCCTAGAGTAAAGCGGAACGTCGAAATTGACGAGCAGACAGCCAGACGGCGTCAAATTGAAATGTCTGCACACGGTAGCTGAGGCCATACGATGATGATGATGATTATTATTATTATTATTATTATTATTATTATTATTATTATTATTATTATTATTATTATTATTATTATTATTATTATTATTTGGTAGGAGTTTCATTGCCCGTGGGTCTTCGTAGAGTCTTGCTAGTTTTTTCTCCTAGCTTCCTGCGGTTAACCCTGTCAAAAGCCTTTGAGAAATCTATAAAGTTCTGCTGTAAACCAGTAGCTTATTATTAACGCATTAGGAACTTTTGAAACTATCTACTTTTGAATTATGTGTGTTGACAATTCCGCAACACTCTCTGGAACAGGGATGTTCAGCTATGAATGAATATCTGTGCCACCTGCAAACTCCCTCTAAGTTTTCGATGATCGTATCTCTATACGTTTAGAAACATGAAAGGCTTTTGTAAAATCCTTTGTTTAGAGTGTACTACCTTACGGTTGTGAAAGCTGGACTACTGCAAAAAAGGAAAGAGATTCATTGGAAGCAAGTGAAATGTGAAGGAGAATGACGAGGACATGCTGGACTGAAAAAGAGACGAATCGAGATGTTGTAAAGAAAATCAATGAACAACGGAGACTGGTAAAGGATATTAAAATTTGAAGGCCATATCCTGACATCTTTGAAGGAAAAATACTAGGGAAGAAAGGAAGAGGAAGACCAAGGAAGACAGAGCTCGATAGCTGCAGCCGCTTAAGTGCAGCCAGTATCCAGTAATCGGGAGATAGTGGGTTCGAGCCCCACTGTCGGCAGCCCTGAAGATGGTTTTCCGTGGTTTCACATTTTCACACCAGGCAAATGTCGGGGCTGTACCTTAATTAAGGCCCCGGCCGCTTCCTTCCGACTCCTAGGCCTTTCCTATCCTATCGTCGCCATAAGACCTATCTGTGTCGGTGCGACGTAAAGCCACTAGCAAAAAAAAAGTTGTTGGAATTATCTAACCAAAGCGATCTGTATTAACATGCATTATTATCAGAGTCACAGGAATTTTTTTTTTGTTTGTTTAATGTTTGGAATAGACTGTGTTTAATGCTGTTTGGGGGTATGGAATATGGTGCGTTGATTTTGAAATTCGGGCTAATTAGTGTCCATACTCGCAATACACCGATAAATCAGTTAAAGAATATGACGTCAGTATCGTTAACAACATCTGGTGAGATAAGATCATTATAATCATCATCATAATCATCATCATCATCATCACTATCATCATACACTAAAGGCTAAGCAACCATTCTCCTCTCAATCCTGCTGTTCGTTTCACTTCCTTGTAGTTTTCGCATCTCATCCAGTTTCTCACATCCTCGAAGTACACAAGTATGAATGCTCTATAGTTCCGGTCGCTTAAGTGCGGCCAGTATCCAGTATTCGAGAGATAGTAGGTTCGAACCCCACTGTCGGCAGTCCTAATGATGTTTTTCCGTGAATTCCCATTTTCACGCCAGGCCAATGTACCTTAATTAAGGCCACGGCCTATCCCTCCCCACTCCTGGCCCTTTCTTATCCCATCGTCGCCGTAAGACCTATCTGTGTCGAGGCGACGTAAAACAACTTATTAAAAAAAAAAAAAAAGAACAATATTAGTTCACACTACATTCGTTAAGATTTAGGTATTTATAACGGGCCATTTCAAATCAAATCCCACACACAAATCTAGACACACTTCCCATCACACTACAGTTCGGTAAATACTTTTCCTATACACAGAGTGGTTGGGGGATAAGTATAATTAGTTACTAAATTTAGTATAATGGTTTGCCGGCCCCGTAGTGTAGAGGTAGCGTGCCTGCCTCTTACCCAGAGGCCCCGGGTTCGATTCCCGGCCAGGTCAGGGATGTTTACCTGGATCTGAGGGCTGGTTCGAGGTCCACTCAGCCTACATGATTAAAACTGAGGAGCTATCCTACGGTGAGATAGCGGCCCCAGTCTAGAAAGCCAAGAATAACAGCCGAGAGAATCCGTTGTGCTGACCACACGACACCTCGTAACCTGTAGGCCTTCGAGGCTGTTGCGCCATGGAGTTATGGAGTTTAGTTTGGTTTGGTTCAATCCAGAATCATGAGCGAGTCTTATTCTAGCGGCCTGGTAGCGGCCATGGCAGTTTATTTACGAGGCAAACTAGTAATGTAAGTAGACTGACAAAAGAATTAAATGTTAACCGACCCATGGAAGAAGTCGCATCTATCTGTCCAATAGCTCCCAGTGAAACCATGCCGTCATTTCTTTACAGAAGGTTAGTTGAAGAATACAAGAAAGAAGTCGCAACAATCTGTCCAACAGCTCCCAGTGATACCATGCTGCCATTTCTTTATAGAAGGTTACTTGAAGAATACAAGAAAGAATCAAATTGGGAGACAATAATTATTCGCTTCCAAATCTCCAATTAAGAAATTAAATGGGACAGGAGTTTGATTAAACCGGTTGTCCGAGACCTCGAGAAAGTGGACTTGCATGTGGAAAATGTAACCCCAGCTTTCACTGAAGCCTGCCTAAAATTGCACCACTACAGACGACAAAGCAATACATCCAACTCGCATTGTAAGTTAGTTGTATTTGTGACTTTCCTCTCATCAAGAAAAATCAAAACTTGCATTAGCATTGATCACACCTCCAGTTTTACATGGATGATGATTTCAAAAACCGCACAAGCATTGGCCTGAGGTCGCCTTGGTAAGAAGTCAATGAAAATGCCACTCGCTAATAACGCCTCCCTTCTCCTACCAGTAGAATAGAATACTATCCCCTAGAGATGGGGAATCTGATTCATTTAGAAGAACTGAATCATTTGAAACGATTCACTAAAATGATTCGTTCATTCGATTACCACGTGAGGTGGTGGTGATTATTGTTTTAAGAGGAAGTACAACTAGGCAACCGTCCTCTACATAACATTAATCAGAGGGAAATAATGGAAGGGATCCGTCACTTCGAAAAATGAAGATATCGGCCAAAGAAAGACAAGGGCCACGAAGGGTGTGAAAATGAAAGACTCCCTAGCCCTCGCAAACCTAATAGCGTCGGGGTCGGAAAAGAACAAGAGTTGACCAAGAGAGGTCAGATAGGATAGATGAAAGTTAGGAGCCTGACACAAGTAAGTGGAAGCAATGCCAGGACTCAGCTGAGAGCCCCGTGGTTGCCAACCCACGCTCCAATGTTCAGAGTCCCTGAGGCCCCTTTCAGTCGCCTCTTACGACAGGCGGGGGATACCGTGGGTGTTATTCTACCGCCCCCACCCACAGGGGGATTACCACGTGACGGAGAGCCGAAAGTGAAACCATAGACTCAGATGAACAATTCCGTTGTGTTCTTTATAACTGCTACTGCTTTACAAGTTTCAAGAAGTGAAATGTTCAAGGTAACTGCTAGAACTTTAACAAGAGTAATGTCCTTTTTAGAGGTTACAGTCGAAAAAATAATACACAACTGTCCGACTAATCTTTTGCAAACTTAAGTACCTACCATTCGAAACTATACGACAATCGAATTTGAAATTTATTGTAGATATGAACATTTTTGTAGTCCGGCCCCGCGGTGTAGGGAGCAACGTGTCCGCCTGTCCCCGGCAGCCCCGGGTTCGATTCCCGACCGGGTTAGGATTTTTTAAAATTGTAAATGATTAATATCCCTGGTCTGAAGACTGGGTGTTTGTGTCGTCGTTAACGTTTCTCTCCACACATTCAACACTTTACACTTCCGCCATTTACATAATACACGCAGGTTCCTCACATATGGTGCAAGTAGGGGCAAAAGATCTTCATAAGTCGACGTCCCGAACAAATAGCATTTAAAAAAAAAATGTGTGGCCATGTTTCACACGTTAGTTCACAGCAGTTCACGAGAACGAGAACGGGAACCTTGAAGTAAACTTAACCTAACATTTCGCAACGAGCTGGAAGTTGAGTGTATATTACAGTTCCGTGAAGTGTGCGACTTGAAACGACGTGATGTCTTATTTCAAAAAAAAAACAAATTCTGCTGTAAGGTTAGGTTAGGAGTATTTGACTTGTGAACCGGACTTTTAGTTCAGGTTAGATGAAAAATAACAGTCGTTCTTCAAAAGTTGTCATTGATTCAAAAATGGTAGATACCCGATTTGGCGATTTGAATCAGAACGAAGGAGGAACCAAGGAACGAGTTGCGGCAGCCATCTCTCGATTCAGCTTTCGATTCACTAACAAGTCGATTCATTTCGTTCACTGAATCATGATTCAAACGTTCAGTGTAATGATTCGTTCGTTATGAATCACTCGATCAGAATCTCCCCATCTATACTATCCTCTAGTTCCCGATCACCCACAGCTGGGGAGAGAGCTAGTGGCGGCCGGCGGACTCTCAGGTCGAGGGGGCGACCACAGTACTTCTTCCCCACAACTCTTTCTTTGCTACTGGCCAGTACCATCTCACTCATTCAAGTCTTCCGCGCGAAAACAAACTAATTCACACCGGGCGAGTTGGCCGTGCGCGTAGAGGCGCGCGGCTGTGAGCTTGCATCCGGGAGATAGTAGGTTCGAATCCCACTATCGGCAGCCCTTAAGATGGTTTTCCGTGGTTTCCCATTTTCACACCAGGCAAATGCTGGGGCTGTACCTTAATTAAGGCCACGGCCGCTTCCTTCCAACTCCTAGGCCTTTCCTATCCCATCGTCGCCGCAAGACGTGTCGGTGCGACGTAAAGCCCCTAGCAAAAAAAAAAAAACTAATTCACGGCTGCCAACCCTAAAATAAACGCGCGATGCAAGCCAGAGGCCCAATTTGAATCAACATTCCTGATCTCAAATGTTACATTTCAGTATAATTATTTATTATTTTTCACCCTAAAATACGAAGGTAATCCCAAAAATAAGGTCTCCTATTTTATATAAATACATACACCTGTTTATTTCTGCAATAGTTTACATCATTTTACAGCTTGAACATTTAGCTATTTTTCTACATAATCACTGTACAGGAAGGTACACCTCTACGTCGCGCGTTCAAAATGAGCGCCTAAAAGAACTCCTCTACTGGAGGAACCGTCCATTTTGGACGTCATTTCGGCAGGTCAACAGGGCACTCAGTAGCGGACTTCAAGATTGGACTTCCAAGGTCATTCATTTATTTGGGAAACCAAAACAACGAGAATCCGGAATTACAGACTTCCAAAAAAAACATCGCACTACAGCCCTTGAAGGGCCTTGGCCTACCAAGCGACCGCTGCTCAGCCCGAAGGCCTGCAGATTACGAGGTGTCGTGTGGTCAGCACGACGAATCCTCTCGGCCGTTATTCTTGGCTTTCTAGACCGGGGCCGCCATCTCACCGTCATATAGCTCAATTCTAATCACGTAGGCTGAGTGGACCTCGAACCAGCCCTCAGGTCTAGGTAAAAATCCCTGACCTGGCCGGGAATCGAACCCGGGGCCTCCGGGTAAGAGGCAGGCACACTACCCCTACACCACGGGGCCGGCATTATTTTTTTTTTAAATGAGTGAAGAACAAGGAGGAAAAATCATCATACAAGTAAAAGGAAGATATTTTTTTTTTTTTTTCGCTGTTTGTTTTACGTCGCATCGACACAGATAGGTCTTATGGCGACGATGGGACAGGAAAAGCCTAGGAATGGAAAGAAAGCGGCCGTGGCCTTATTAAGGTATAGCCCCATCATTTGCCTGGCGTGAGAATGGGAAACCCCGGAAAACTATCTTCAGGGCTGCCGACAGTGGGGTTCGAAGAGAACTTAATGGTAGGCAGAGTGAGGTAAGTACAGATGACACATAAGTAATGGTATAGTACAGTAAAAATAATTAAATAAATATTACAATATGTACAATAGAGGGGACAGCAATGAGAAGAGAAAAAAATAATATGAAAAAAAAATGAGCTAGGGTAAGTTAAGGAAGAATCTATTAAAGGGAGGCATCCGAAGAAAAAAACGTCCAAAATCCTGTCAGGAGATAAAGAGTTAAGGAGGGTTGGAATGCGGAATATGAAGGGGTGGATTTATCCTGGTTTTGCGAGTTGGGACATGTAGGGAAAAGAAGGATGCAGGTTCAGGAGAACGAAATTAACCGTTAATAGCCTTATATAGGGATCTAAGGTCGGCTACTTTCCTGCGAGAACGGGCGAAAGTTTTACTTATCCAGCATCTGATTGATGTTAAAGTTTCGACAATCAGATACTCTGGCTCTAACAATGGCACACAAGAATGACTGCACGCGGTAAATGTGATTCAGATTAGTCGGTTAAGAGGTAGACCTAATGGGAGAAGCGAATTTAATAATCGGTAGAATGCAAGATACATAATTGGCTCCGAGGGCGTGGATATCGGTGATGTCAGAAAATCTATACAACAAACGGAGAAGTGACATTGCTCGTGAGGGATCTGCTTTACGTCGCACCGACACAGATGTGTCTTATGGCAACGATGGAATAAGAAAGGCCTAGGAGTGGGAAGGAAGCGGCTCTAGCCTTAATTAAGGTACAGCTCCAGCATGTTCCTGGTGTGAAAATGGGAAACCACAGGGCTGCTGATATCCGCGGCAAATGAGAGATTTATGTACTGTAGCTACAAAAACAATGGTGAATAGTTGCCTTGGAAGCAATTTCCCTCTCAGGTTCACTACAATAATATTACTTTATTTTACGACGTAAGTGTATATGTGCTTGTATTATGTCTGTGTTTTAGTTTAATAATGATAAATGCTCTGGTAATAGAATGACCTACGCAAGGCAATTTAATGTAATAAATAATGTCTTGACCGACCGAGAAGCGCATACTGGAGGTGTTTTTCTTTCCTTAGTCATAACAACGGAGGAAGTTCCTTGACCTTCGATCTTTATTATATCCCGTAATGTCCTTCATGCTTTACTATCCATGCAATTGTATACGTACTTTCCCTAAGCGCACTATCACTTTTCCATTGCTTCTCATTCAGTATCACTGATATTTCCTCTAGATGAGTTCTTTCTAAACGCCTGTGCGCCAGAGCTTGTATTGGTGTCGCGGGGGGAAAAAATTGGGAAAGTTTAAAAATATTACTTCTATTTCGAGCCTAGTCGACCTCTGAGACCTGCCTTTCGTTACCAGTTATCTGCCGCTTTGAGTTGCTAAAACATTCACAGATCAGATGGCTTGATCTCTACACCGTGAGCATACGTGACCTGTACTGGACACATTGACTGCATTTACGAGTGCACTTCGTGTGCGCGCTTCCTGCAGCGTACGAGCGTAACTGGGGCAGGAAGACGATTACTTACTTCTCACCCCCTTCAAATCTGGTGATGACATTGTTTGTTATTTAAAGGGGCCTAACATCTAGGTCATCGGCCCCTACTAGTAGGAAATGTAATGAAATTTAAAAGTTCAAAAGCATCCACTGACCAGAATAAAATATGTTATGAAGAATGAAGTCCGCCTCTGTGGTATAGTGGTTAGTGTGATTAGCTGCCACCCCCGGAGGCCCGGGTTCGATTCCCGGCTCTGCCACGAAATTTGAAAAGTGGTATGAGGGCTGGAACGGGGTCCACTCTGCCTCGGGAGGTCAACTGAGTAGAGGTGGGTTCGATTCCCACCTCAGCCATCCTGGAAGTGGTTTTCCGTGGTTTCCCACTTCTTCTCCAGGCGAATGCCGGGATGGTCCCTAACTTGAGGCCACGGCCGCTTCCTTCCCTCTTCCTTGCCTATTCCTTCCAGTCACCCCATCCCTCCACAAGGCCCCTGTTCAGCACAGCAGGTGAGGCCGCCTGGGCGAGGTACTGGTCATTCTCCCCAGTTGTATCCACCACCAACTGTCGGGAGCTCCAGGACACTGCCCTTGAGGCGGTAGAGGTGGGATCCCTCGCTGAGTCCGAGGGAGAAGCCGAACCTGGAGGGTAAACAGATGATGATGATGATGATAAAGAATGAATGGATGGATATGAATTTGAAACAATCAGTGGATCCGACCCAGAAACTATCATAAAAAATAGTATTACTGACCAAGGGACCACTTCTAAAGCACAATCCTGAATCGAGGATGCAGGTTGTCTAAAGGGGTCCAAAATCCAGGTCAACGGTCCCTCATAATGGTAGTTATCGCTAGTAAAGTAGAACCATGGTATTTGTTATGTTGCGGTACTAGTTGCGTAGACTCACGGTGTTCCACACATGATGGGACTACTCACAAGTATTGTGCGTCGCACAGGTAACGGAGACCTATGGTGAAATGAAATTGCGTATGGCTTTTGGTGCCGGGAGGTGTCCGAGGACATGTTCGGCTCGCCAGATGCAGGTCTTTTGATTTGACGCTCGCAGGCGACCTGCGCATCGTGATGAAGATGAATTGATGAAAACGACACATACACCCAGCCCCCGTGCCAGAAAAATTAACCAATCATGGTTAAAATTCCCGACCCTGCCGGGAATCGAACCCGTGATCCCTGTGACCAAAGGCCAGAACGCTAACCATTTAGCTATGGAGCCGGACCTATGGTGTTTCACACATAATAGCACCACTCATAGGCAAAGCAAACCCGTGGTGTTTCCCACAATGGTACTAATCATAGGTACTGGAAAGCCACAGTGAACCACTTTCTGCTGCTACTAATCACAAACCTATTGTGTACCTACAGGGAGGGATTCAGTTTTCTTTTTTTTTTTTTTTTTTTTTTTTTTTTTTTTTTTTTTTTTTTTGCTAGTTGTTTTACGTTGCACCGACACAAATAGGTCTTACGGCGACGATGGGACAGGAAAGGGCTAGGAGTGGGAAGGAAGCGGCTGTGGCCTTAAGGTACAGCCCCAGCATTTGCCTGGTGTGAAAATGGGAAACCACGGAAAACCATTTTCAGGGCTGCCGACAGTCGAACCTACTATCTCCCGAATACTGGATACTGGCCGCACTTAAGCGACTGCAGCTATCGAGCTCGGTGAGGGATTCAGTTAGGTGGAAATGTAGGAAGCAGTCTGGCCTATGCTGACGACTTGGTCTTCATGGCAGATTGTGCCGAAAGTCCGCAGTCTAATATCTTGGAACTTGAAAATAGGTGCAATGACTATGAAGATAAGCCTCTCGAAAACTAAATTGATGTCAGTAGGTAAGAAATTCAACAGAATTGAATGTCAGATTGGTGATACAAAGCTAGAACAGGTCGATAATTTCAAGTATTTAGGTTGTGTGTTCTCCCAGGATGGTAATATGGTAAGCGAGATTGAATCAAGGTGTAGTAAAGCTCATGCAGTGAGCTCGCAGTTGCGATCAGCAGTATTCTGTAAGAAGAAAGTCAGCTCCCAGACGAAGTTATCTTTACATCGGCCTGTTTTCAGACCAACTTTGCTTTACGGGAGCGAAAGCTGGGTGGACTCAGGACATCTTATTATAAGTTAGAAGTAACAGACATGAAAGTAGCGAGAATGATTGCTGGTACAAACAGGTGGGAACAATGGCAGGAGGGTATTCGGAATGAAGAGATAAATGCTAATTTAGAAATGAACTCGATTGATGAAGCTGTACGCATAAACCGGCTTCGGTGGTGGGGTCATGTGAGGCGAATGGAGGAGGATAGGTTGCCTAGGAGAATAATGGACTCTGTTATGAAGGGTAAGAGAAGTAGAGGGAGACCAAGACGACGATGGTTAGACTCATTTTCTAACGATTTAAATATAAGAAGTATAGAACTAAATGAGGCCACAGCACTAGTTTGCAAATAGACGATTGTGGCGACGTTTAGTAAATTCACAGAGGCTTGCAGACTGAACGCTGAAAGGCATGACAGTCTTTAATGATAATGTACGCATGTACATTCAAATTATGCTTCGACACCTATGGGAATACTATAGTTAAATATGCGAAACATCAAAATATTCTACAGAACTACTGTTCAACATTTTATCAAAGCATCTGTGTTCCAAACAGAACTAAGAATATAATATTGCGGTTTACGGTATTTATAGAGGAAATGTGTGTCCACCGGCTTCCTGACGCATCATACATCAAGTTACTTCCTACCGGCTCGAGAAGAAATCTGTCACAATCTGAAGAGCAAGGGACATGAAAAATTACGAAAGAACGATGAAAAATCATTGGTCAAACAGGATACCGACTTCAAGGAGAAAGCACATTAAATTAGATCAAACACTTATTTTTAAAAACTTCCCGTCTCTCTAACTTCATTTCCGTGTCTAACTCAAGTTTCTTTATTGGATTAAGATAAAATAATACAGAAGTTATTGAAAATTATGAACTCTTATTCAACTTCGACAGCAGTCAATAGGACAAATATAAATTTTACTTAACGGTGCCTGTTTGCTTAAGTAACACTTAGAAACGTGGCATAGCAAACATAGGAAACTTGTTTCAAAGGTTACTTCTGGTTACAGTGGTCGTTATGTACAGTGTAAGGGCTTAAATCCAAAATCGTGCCATCTTTCAGCTCAGGTTTACGTATTTTGAATATTCAACGCTTTTGAGAAAATAAAGAGGTGAGAAGAATATTATAGTAGAACATGAAATTCTATTACGTGAAAGAATCCGCTGTCATCTTCAAATAGTAACTGTAAATCTTATTAATCCCCCCCTCTCCCACCTCCCCTCCCTATATCCCCCTCAATACATGGGACTCACAAGTTGAGAACAAGAGAGTTATATACTCCTCGTTTTCATCCTTCCTATCTAACCTTAGATCAACTCATTTCTTTCTGACCGCAGAAATAATAATAATAATAATAATCGTATGGCCTCAGCTACCGTGTGCAGACATTTCAATTTGACGCCATCTGGCTGTCTGCTCGTCAATTTCGACGTTCCGCTTTACTCTAGGCCCCCACTAGATGGCAGACCGAGTAAACCGAAACTCTCTTGGGCGTCTATGGCTGAGATTTAATTAATTTTGTCGGGTAAATACCAAATGCGTCACCAGAAATCTTTTACATGCCGACATCGTACGACATAGAGTGTCGAATGGACTTTTTTCCGCCCTTCAAAAATCCGACTACCTCTGCCGGGTTTGAACCCGCTATCTTGGGATCCGGAGGCCGACACTCTACCGCTGATCCACAGAGGCAGCTACCGCAGAGGTATTACGTTTCCGAGGCCTAGGAAATCATTTACCAGGCGTATGCATAAGTCTTTTCCGGAAGAGATGGCGCCATTGAACAGTAAGCAGCGTATGAATTTAACATATACGTCAATTTGTTCGTCTGACATTAACCTACAAACACATACAAGTTGAGTCCACCAAACACTAGCGTCTGTGTTGTATCGTTCAGTGATCATGTCTAATTTCTTTTTTCTATTGGCTTTACGTCGCACCGACACAGATAGGTCTTATGGCGACGATGGGACAGGAAAGGGCTAGGACTGGGAAGGAAGCGGCCGTGGCCTTAATTAAGGTACAGCCCCAACATTTGCCTGGTGTGAACATGGGAAACCACGGAAAACCATCTTCAGGGCTGCCGACAGTGGGATTCGAACCCTCTATCTCCCGAATACTGGATACTGGCCGCACTTAAGCGACTGCAGCTATCGAGCTCGGTAGTGATCATGTCGACGTTTGTGCCTGAAAAAGAACATTTGAGGCACGCACTGCTTTTCTTATTTAAGAAAAAGGAAAAGGCTGAGCTGGTAGAAACATATGGTGGACACGCTCCATCGATTAGAAAATGTGAGACATGATTTCGACAATGTAAACGTAGTGATTTCACTGTGGTCCGCCTCTGTGGTGTAGTGGTTAGCGTGATTAGCTGCCACCCCCGGAGGCCCGGGTTCGATTCCCGGCTCTGCCACGAAATTTGAAAAGTGGTATGAGGGCTGGAACGGGGTCCACTCAGCCTCTGGCGGTCAACTGAGTAGAGGTGGGTTCGATTCCCACCTCAGCCATCCTCGAAGTGGTTTTCCGTGGTTTCCCACTTCTCCTCCAGGCGAATGCCGGGATGGTACCTAACTTAAGGCCACGGCCGCTTCCTTCTCTCTTCCTTGTTTATCCCTTCCAATCTCCCCATCCCTCCACAAGGCCCCTGTTCAGCATAGCAGGTGAGGCCGCCTGGGCGAGGTACTGGTCATTCTCCCCAGTTGTATCCCCGACCAAGAGTCTGAAGCTCCAGGACACTGCCCTTGAGGCGGTAGAGGTGGGATCCCTCGCTGAGTCCGAGGGAAAAGCCGAACCTGGAGGGTAAACAGATGATGATGATGATGATGATGAAGATGATGATGATGATGATGATGATTTCACTGTGAAAGACAGTGCGCGTTCTGGTAGACCACAAAAGTGCGAAGACGAGCAACTGCAGGCGTCACTGGATGATGACCCAACTCAAACTCAACAGCAATCGGCACAAGCATTAAATGTGTCACAAGAAACAATCAGCACACGTTTATGAGCAATGGGGAAGATCAGTAAACTCGGTAAATAGGTCCCACACGATCTGAATGAACGGCAAATGGAAAATCGCAAAGTCCGGCGAAACTGTTAATGCACAACGCTATCGCCAACAAATTATTAATTTAAATCATGCATTGATCGAAAAGACGACCAGAATGGGCCAGAAGACATGGCGAAGTGATTTTGTTACACGACAATGTGCTCTCTCACACAGCAAAACCAGTGAAAGACACCTTGAAATCGCTTGGATGGGACATTCTTCCACGCCCGCCGTACTCTCCCGACCTGGCACCATCTGACTGTCACCTCTTCGCATCAATGAGACACGCGCTCGCAGAGCAGCACTTCAGCAATTTCGAGGAAGTTGGAAAATGGCTCGACGAAGGGTTTGCCGCAAAAGACAAGCAGTTTTTCCGGCATGGTTTTCATAACTTACCCGAAAGATGTGAGAAGTGTGTAGAAGCCGATGGCCAATATTTTGAACACTCTCTCTCTCTCTCTCTCTCTCTCTTACCTTGAAAATCACGTGTTTACCACAAAAACCTATTCACACCAGGCAAATGCCGGGGCTGTACCTTAATTAAAGCCACGACCGCTTCCTTCCAATTCCTAGACCTTTCCTACCCCATCGTCACCATAAGACCTATCTGTGTCGATGCGACGTAAAGAAAGAATAAAAACCTATGCATACACCTGGTACGCCTTTCATATCCATTCACTTTCACATTTCTAATACCTGTTGTACACCATCAAATTTGTCTTTCAGTGCAATACTTCACAAGCATAATGGCCAAATCTTGTCAAAGACTGTTCAATATTGCTTGAGGTTTGACAAAAAAAATTGGCAAGGTTTCATAGCATTTTGTTTTAACAAGGCAAACAGCAGTTGTGGTTCTTGGAACTAGCAGTGGGATAGATTCTGAAAAAGAAGAGAAACGCGCAATAAACCATAACTGGTCAACATCATTTTTGTAATGTATAGTCGAAACCTTTTATTGCGGCATCGCTTTTAACGACATGTTGGATATAAACGCGAAGGTCCCGTCCAAATCCTACATAAACACTGTACAAGCTCTCTTAGTGCGACGTCGCTTATTACATCTCGTATAAAACGAAGTATTTTGATCACATTTTCGGATAAACATATCGGCTATAATGTCCAATGTTGATTTTTCTTTGTTACGTACCGATATTTGGGGATTGCTGACAACAATGTAACATTTAGTGTTGTAGATTTCAATTTGGGCGGAGCCTTTAATGGCCAAGACGACTAAATCAAAGTACAGATTCTTGGGAATGCCCAAACTTTTGAAGAACTCAACTCCGACGGAAATCTTACAACCCTTATACATGAGATGTTGTATGCTTCTTTGAAGACTTCTCAAGTATTGCAAGCGATTTCACAAGTAAACTTATTTAGTATTGAACATTTTTGTGAAGCCTTGATTTCGACAAAAATTCCATTGTGTACAACACGTTTAAGACTTCATCCTTCAAAGGGTCAGAACGCCTCTTCATCCGATCTGAATTGCGTTTAGAGGGGACGGTCGCCAAGTTGTATTGCCCTTTTAAAAAATGATCAGTACTTCAATCAATCTTCTGAACATTTTAAAAATATCCCTTATGTATCAGAACGAATGAAATTAAATGTGGATTCTCTAGTCCCCATATATTCTTTTTACAAGCTGCTTTATATCACACCGACGCTGATAGGTCTTATGGTGACGATCATCCCCAGATTCAAATCTTTTATTTTAACCAAAGTAAGAAAATACTTCTACAAAATATAATTCAAGACTAGTGGTGGTCACAGAAGCTGAAAGGGACAAAACGACCGTTTAAAAGAAACCCAGTTAACCCTCTCTCATAGAGCTCTCTGGCCAGCAAATCACTCCCGACACTTAAAACGAACTTAATATTATCACTTACCACGTCATTCATACCACAAAGTGAACTGCACTTACCTGAAAGGAAAAGAAAATAATGGTTATGAGAGGTCCAAAATTAGATCACAAAGAATATATTAACTGCTAATAAATTTATAACAAATTATATACATGCATACATTTCCATTATAGATAGTTATATGTGTCAGAGTTCAGTGTGCATTCTATTATCAGTATTAGCAGCGTGGACTCCTACATTCTACCCATCATCTCGTAGGTCTCCCTGTTCTTTTCTTACCATCCACCGCCGAATCCAATATCCTCCTATAAGCTCATTCGACATTAGGAAAACAGTATTCCTCTTATGGACCTACAAGGAGTGAACACACCCACTCTGAGACGTCCAAAATTCCTCGTGATTAAGGGATATTATACTGTACTTTGTAATGTATTATGAAAGACATAAGGATCAGGTATTTTTGCCGTGAGTTATTAAAATAACCACATAACATTTTCTTTTTCATAAATATATTCGTAGGGAGGAAGCACAATGGCAGGAACAGCCATCGCTTCGTTTTCCTTCTTCTGTGTTGCTCTGGTACAAGCATCGTGTAGTCCCTCACTCTGTAAACCGCCGGCAGCTCACTTGTGTAGTGAAGTCATCTACAGTATTTATTTGTTGCGTGTGTGTATTTAGGCTTTAAACCAATGAATTCTTGTTGAGTGAGAGTCGGATGTATATATTGCACAGTATTTGTGTACGTTCTATTATTTTCGTACTGTACACAGAAGTTGTTTTTGAAGATTTTGGTGTTGTGGTGTGCAAAGATACGTCATGGCATAACTTGTACTGATAAAAAATTGCCGTACGTCTTATTTGCATAAGCTTTCATAAGCTTAGTAACTAGTTTACTAAATTATCTCAAATGTAAAAGGTTAGAGGATTTAAAATATAATAAAGGAAATATAGGACAGTAAGGATTTGACCAGTTCGAATATAAGGGTCTTCTACGGCGGCTCCCATTTTTTAGTAACAATGCTGAACATATTATGGTGGAAAATATTTCGGAGTACTTGGTTTTGTTATTTAGTTATTCTTTCTTAAACGTATTTTAATTTTTCCACTTTCTTTTTACGACCACATTTAATTTTTACTGTTGTTTTTGTGAGCGATACGACAGCACAGAGTACACCGCGTTGTCTGGAGAAATTTCATTAAATGCATCCCAAATGCATCCCTTACCCCTCGAGCCCATAAAAATATTATTTTTCTATTATTTTTTTTCCTAATTTGCCTTACACTTCAATGCTGAGGTTTTTTGTGTGCCGTAGCTTACTTCTGATTCCGTACAAACCAAAAATAGCCCCTGTAAACCCCAACGTCCCCTTCAGTTCATAAAAATAATTTGCAGCTTAGTATGTCCCCCCCCCCCCCCCACCTTTTTTATCTAGAACTTACGATACTGAATTTCACAAATGTATGTGCCGCCGTTTTCCCGTGATGGTGTTGAGCAGAGCCGTTCGATATGCCAACCTTGCTGTCATAAGAGCAATACTGTTGTCTTAACGTACAGTGATCTATAGGGCCCCATGATCGCCAACCCACGCTCCAAAGTTCAGAGCACCTCTGGCTCCTTTTAGTCACCTCTTACGACAGGCAGGGGATACCGTGGGTGTTATTCTACCGCCCCCACCCACAAGGGGGAAGTTGGGTTTAGAAGGCCAGTGCCTCAACCGTCTGAGCCACTCAGCCCGGCCTTGAAACAAAGGCCAACACGCTAACCGTATAGCCCTGAAGCCTGGAATAATAATAATAATAATAATAATAATAATAATAATAATAATAATAATAATAATAATAATGAGCAAGGAAGAGCTTTCTTAAGAAAAGAAATTTGCTCACTTCAAACATTGAGAAAGATGTTTTTGAAGACTTTCGTGTGGAGCGTGGCATTGTATGGAAGTGAAACATGAACGATAACCAGCTCAGAAAGAAAGAGAATAGAAGCTTTTGAAATGTGGTGTTACAGAAGAATGCTGAAGGTGAGATGGATAGATCGAATCACGAATGAAGCGATACTGAATCGAATTGGTGAGAGGAGATCGATTTGGCTAAATTTGACGAGAAGAAGAATGATAGGACACATCTTAAGACACCCAGGACTTGTTCAGTTGGTTTTTGAAGGAAGTGTAGGTGGTAAGAACGGTAGGGGTAGACCAAGATATGAATATGACAAGCAGATTAGAGCAGATGTAGGATGCAATAGTTACGTAGAAATGAAAAAGGTTAGCACAGGATAGGGTGGCATGGAGAGCTGCATCACATCAGTCTACGGCCTGGTGACTCTAATAATAATAATAATAATAATAATAATAATAATAATAATAATAATAATACAGGAGATGGGAATCACTTATGAAGATATACAAGAACGCAACTCACTCAGGAGGAAACCAAAAGACCAGCAAGGTTTTCAAGAAAGGCTGAAGTTGAAGACCGGAAAGATGTGGACGGAGGAAAGAAAACAGCAACACAGGCAAGAAATTAAGGAGCAATGGGCAAAGATCAAAGGCTAGAAAGACAGCTCCCAGGAAGTGCACCACATCCGGTGCTGGACTGGAGTCTTATCATGCAATCATTATATAGTTGCACTTGTTACCTGTTGGTTGCTATGGTAGCTGCTGAGTGTATTGGTCAACGATTACACGTTTATCGCGCTAAGGTCAACAGGTAAGAGCGTCTGTCCTATGACTAGTTGGGTTTCCCTAAAAGCTCACTAGAGGGTGAGGCGGACGTCACGCAGTGTATCACTACTACTTTCTAAGCCAAGCTCAGTAAATTAGTCTCTTGTCTTCACAACAGAAATCTCTCCCGGGTTCTGTGGTATGTGTTTCCACTATCTGTCTTTGCATCAGTAGTACAATGTCGCGGGTTCAATACCAGAAGATCTTTTAATAAACAATGTTACTGGCTTTATGTCCCACTACAATGGCGAAAGCTGAACACGGAAGGCCTCGTCAATGAACCGACTGTATGGCTCTGACATGTGAAAGGATCGCAGAATGTTCAAGATGTCATGAGAAGCCCGCGTAATGCCAGGAAATCACGTGTGAAGTCCTGAGCCTCGCAAAAAGCAAGAGAAAAGAGTCTGTTTCGGTCATATCTTCCGAAATATCAAAATACAACTGATCATTAGGCTCCGGACTGTAAGGCAGTAATAAATACGTTAGAATTTGGTTATTAGTGTCCGACTCGTTGGCTGAATGGTCAGCGTACGGCCCTTCGGTACACAGGGTCCCGGGTTCGATTCCCGGCCGGGTGGGGAATTTAATTATTTCTGATTATTTTTTCTGCCTTGGGGACTGGGTCTTTGTGTCTGCCCCAACACTCTCCTCTTCATATTCAGGCAACACACCGCACTGCTAACCACCAAAGAAGCGACGCAGTTCGCACCCAAGACCCCACAGGTGTGAGAAAAGCGATAGAAGAACAAGAGAAAGAAGAAGAATTTGGTTATTAGTGTAGTCTAGTCCGTTCCTCCGTAATGTAGGGAGAGTAACATAAATTCTAGGGCAGGAATGGCAAACCTTTTCCAACTATCGTCTCAGTTAAGGTCTTGTTTATGACTTTTTACTGTTTAGTGTGCAATCGGTTATTTTCCTTTAAAATCATCATGGAACCCTTCATTTTACTTAATTTAGGTATTAGACTGCATTACCCGCCTCTGTGGAGGTCAACTGAGTAGAGGTAGGTTCGATTCCTACCTCAGCCATCCTGGAAGCGGTTGTCCGTGGTTTCCCACTTCTCCTCCCGGCAAATGCCGGGATGGTACCTAACTTAAGGCCACGGCTGCTTCCTTCCCTCTTCCTTGTCTATCCCTTCCAATCTTCCCATTCCCCCGCAAGGCCCCTGTTCAGCATAGCAGGTGAGGCCGCCTGGGCGAGGTACTGGCCATCCTCCCCAGTTGTATCCCCTGACCCAGAATCTGAAGCTCCAGGACACTGCCCTTGAGGCGGTAGAGGTGGAATTCCTCGCTGAGTCCGAGGGAAATATCGACCCTGGAGGGTAATCAGATAAAGAAGAAGAAGATTGCACTAGGCCTACATATAAATCCATTCGAGTGTATGTTTAATTATTTTGCAAACACCACTGAAAATTACGTTTTTTAAAAGTGGCAAATTTTAAGAATAAGGCATAATTTTTTTTGCTATTTGCTTTACGTCTTATGGCGACGACGGGAGAGGAAAGTCTTAGAAATGGGAAGGAAGCGGCCGTGGCCTTAATTAAGGTACAGCCCCAGCATTTTCCTGGTGTGAAAATGGGAAACCACGGCAAACCATCTTCATGGCTGCCGATGGTGAGATTCGAACCCGCTATCTCCCGGATGCAAGCTCACAGCTGCGCGACCCTAACCGCACGGCCAACTCGCTCGGATGTCCCACGCGAGACATTTAAAAGATACTTCAAAATTCGGGACATTTGATCATCCTGCTCCTGTTTCCACACGTCTCATAGAACCCCCTCACTGTTGATGTTTGACTTATCCCAGGCTGCTACAGTTTTTGCGAGGCCTGATACTCTTCGCGACTTTGACATTCTTCTCCTTTCTGCTTCTTCTGATCGCTTCGGCCCTTCAAACATCAACCATCAGTCTGGACGCAATGTAGAAACAGGATGTACATTAAGAACGACCCCCGAGGACTCGCAAACCAGCAACTACAAACAAGGGTGTGAAGAACAACATGCGTATAGGTATGTAGAAGGTATTTAACACTGCTGCATGTTGAGTCTCCTTTGTAATGTTTCTGTGTGGTATACAATGGCACTGTTTCATATTGTGTCTATGTTGTATTATGCGTTCTCCGCTACATGAGTATAAATAAAACAATGTCAGTGACAAATACCAAGAGCCATGTATTGTGTATTTTTTTTTCCTAGACTCGTAAAATTACACACGTATGTTGTGCTGCAAAAAAAAAAAAAAATCTTCAGTCTATCTAAAGCTGCGCTGTCGCACGTAGGTGATGGGACAAGAAAGAACTATACTGCTAATAATAAGAGTTGGTGTCTGACAGGTAAGCTTGGAGGGAGGAGCACTGCACGTGCCATTTCACGATGTTGCCACATTCCAGCATTCCTTTCTACATACTCTTACCCCTCGCTTCCGGCTCACTTGTTCCCTCCTGCATTCTGGCCGCTTTGATCTGTTGTAGACTGCCTGGCCAGGCGGTGTCGTCCCATTTGAGATCACTCTTATACAAACAATCAGGTTCTTATCAGTGACAGTGACAGGTTTGGCAACTCCCACCAAGACGAGCTGCCCTGAAGTGTTATCTCCATGGCAACCGCAGTCGCCCCACCCTCGTTTCCATGGCAACCACACAGCCACTCCCTTTATCCCGCCCCGGCAGGCAGTAAACGGACCTCCCTCTAAGAAATGTCAGACACCAACTCTTATTATGAGCAGTATAGATAATAATCAGAGGCATGGCTTTTTCGCATCGACGATAAAGGCGACAAAAATATTTTGAAGCGATTTTGAGGTATCTGAATTAATCGTATGATTCTGGTTATTAAGAAAACGGTGATTTTGTTTTGGCGAATGACAGCGAATTAAAGCGATAAGTTTGAAACTGCAGCGAAATTCGTGTAAAATAACGATCTTGAAATTATTCCAATATCACGTGTGTGAAGGGAAACAGAAGACAGAATAAGGATTTCGAAGGAGATCCCTTAATGGTATGGCGATATAGTGCTTCCCTCCGAATTGCTTCACGCTTTCTTTCGCTACGCAGCCCACTTTAAAAGATACCGTGACAGTAACTTGCACATATGTTAACCGAAGCTATCAGCTATGGTCATGTGGGGTGAAACGGCATATTTTAATCAAAACTACCGAAGGAACAATGAATGATTACCAATATTGTTTATATTTATATATATCAAATAAATAATTCACAGACCACACGATAGTTTTAGAAATGTATAATAGGGAAATTCAAGCGATTGGGGATGACCCATTTCTCGAATTAGCGCGAAAAATTGCTTCCATTTCGCGAATTCGTACATAAATCAATGCGAAAAAGTCATGCCTCTAATAATAATTAATAACAAAATGAGAGTACCAGGAAGATGCGAAAATCAAACTAACGGGGAAATTCAAATACCCTGGAGAGTGGGTAGATTCCAGTACTGAAAAAGAAGCCGTAACATGATGGAGTAGGAAAATGGAAACGGCATATCAACTAATCAAAAATGTCTACAGATCAAGATACAGTACTGCACTGTAATACGACCGGAGGCTTTGTATGCTGCAGAATGCCTTTCTCTGAATAGGAGAGGTCTGATCGAGAAATTAGAAATAAAAGAAAGGCAGATCTCAAGGAAAAACCTAGACGACATAATCATGAACTCTACACACATGTAGAAGAGATCGCAGACACCATTCGCAGGAGGAGAATTGTTTTCTATAGCCACGTTTCCCGCATGAATCCCACAAAGCTGAGCAATAGGGTCTTTAATTACTTTCTCAAGATTAAAAAAAGAACTAAGGAGGCGTGGTTCACCGAGGTAGAGAAAGACTTGCGGGATAGCACAGGAGGATATCTAGAAACATATTCCGCTCAAGAACAAACTCCAAGAGCATCGTGGTTTCCAGAAAAGCGGAAACTAAAAATTGGTAAAACAAGGACTGAAGCGAGGAAGGTACAGCACAGGATTCGAACGCGGGAATACTGGGCGAAAGTTAAAGCCGAAGTACAAGGGAAAGGAAAAGGACAGCTAAAATAACGTGATCCGGAGATGGCCGAAACGACAGCAAGAAGAAGAACAACAAAGGTTATAGCACAAAATAGGTTTGGAGCTCTCAATACCAGGTTTGGCACGAACCTTCAGGAAGAAGGTAGAAGAGATCAGATAAGTCCCACAGGTTAATTAAATCCTGAAGAGAATATCTACCTCGTACCATGAAATGTCCCTCGACCGGCCATGCCGTTCACAAGAAAAACGACGAATGGACGAAAGTGGTACTGTAGTGGAGTCGAAGAGAGACCAAGAAAAACCAGGAGATTAAGTTTTACAGACCTTATCATGCAAAAATTAGTGAACACTCCATTCAAAAATGAAATACAATCAACTGCAAACTGAACGAAACAAAAACCATCAGCTTCTTCTAAGTTCATTTCAATGAAGTTGTTGTTGTTGCCTGGCATATAAATAAGAAGAGTCAACGATGTGCAGATCTTTCGAACCTACGAGTCTATGAGAATGGAGCCCTACCTATTATGAATTCTAATGCTGAAGACACACCCGGCCGGGAATCAAACCCAGGACCTCTTGAACCGAAGACCTCTTTTGTATGTTTTTCAAGTTGCTTTACGTCGCACCGACACAGATAGGTCTTATGGAGACGATGGGAGAAGAAAGGGCTAGGAGTGGGAAGGAAGCGGCCGTGTACAGCCCCAGCATTTGCCTGGTGCGAATATGGGAAAACCACGGAAAACCATCTTCAGGGCTACTGACAGTGGGGTTCGAACCTACTCTCTCCCGAATACTGGATACCGGCCGCACTTAAACGACGCCAGCTACCGAGCTCGGTGGACCACAGACCAGCACGCTAACCACATAGTCGGACATAATATTTCTGAAGAGAGTGAACAGAGAACGGCATTTGCTGTAGTCTTTTTAAAACACATATTAATTGCTTGTTCTCAGATTCACAGTTCATACTTTTGTATTCCCTCGTGTCAGATAATCGATATAATACTCTCTATTTTTTTTTTTTTTTTTGATAAGTTAAATGAAAATTATGAACAATATAAATAATATTTTTAAATCGCCGTTTCTGAGAAATTCAGTTATCACTCAGCGGGGATATACATTTGGTTTAAGCCTTGTGATACGCTAGGTCGATTAAAATACATATTATATAAATTGTGCAAAGGTGAAATATAACAGCCCGCTTCCGATGATGATGATTATTATTGTTGTTTAAAGGGGCCTAACATCGAGGTCATCGGCCCCTAATGGTACGAAATGAGACGAAATGGAATGAAAAATTAAAAGTCTAAAATTCTCCACTGACCAGAATTCAAAGCGTGAGGACGAAGAATGAATGGATGGATGGACATGAATTTAAAACAATCAGTGGATGCGACCCGGAATCCTTTACATTCACACAAACTGGCATAAAAGAATAAGATTACTGATCAAGGGACTGCTGCTATAGCATAACCTTGAAACGATGATGCTTGGAGTCTAAAGGGGGTCCAAAATCCAAGTTATCGGCCCCTCACAACGGTACTTATCGCTAGGAAAGTAGAACCATGGTATTTGTCCTGTGGCGGTAATAATCAAGAGTAGCAGAGACTTGCGGTATTCCACACATTATTGCACTACTCAGAGGTTATGAAATTCGACAGATAATACAGACCTATGTTTTTCTCACTTTGCGGCGCCTTTTACAGGCAACGCAACCCTATGGTGTTCATCACATAAGAGTTCTAACAACAGGGACCTTCCACTATCCCGTGGTATTCCTCATATAGTGGGTACTAATCATAGGCAAGGCAGAACCATGGTAGCTATCATCCCATGGTCCTGCTTATATGGTGGTACTCATCATAGGTACTGCAAAAGCCGACCGCACGGTGCTCCTGTGTGCTACTAATCGCAAACCTATTTGGTACCTAATATAGTGGTACTACGCGCAAGTAAAAGCGACCCATGATGTTCTCCGCGTGGTGGTACTAATCACAAGTAGTTTCATGGTTGCAAGACAATCATTCCTTGGTCGCCCCTTTTAGTCGCCTCTTACGACAGGCAGGGGATACCGTGGGTATATTCTTCTTCGCCGTCCCCCACCCACAGGGGATCAGCGCGCTTCCACAAAGAGGGAAACCTGAAAGTCACCTTCCTGATCACATTAAAAGTGCCAAGAAAACAACAAGAGTTTTTTTTAATAAACTGGTGAACAGCGCACACTGCGGAAAGAAGCCCTGTCCTCAGGACAGAGGTGAAATATACAACATACAATAGTACAGCACGCCTCCGCGAAGAGGGAATCATGATGGTCATCATCTGGGAAGCAGCAAGACAGGTGTCAAACAGACATTACGACGTTCGCATGAAGTGGTGACCTTGTAAGTCATCATGGAACACACAGTGAAAAGAGGACACGCAAGTGTAAAGTATGTAATAGAGAATTTCCACGTGGGGAGAAGCTGAACAACTTAAAAGAGACCTCCACAAACATTCTGAGGAGAAGCTATGCAAGTACGAAATGTGCAGGGGTGCGCTTCCACAAACAAGGAATCTCAATCCTCCCTGGGAAAAAAAAACTGTTTAAGTGTCAATAATGTAACAATACGTTTTCGCGAATTTTATATGTCGAAAGACGCAAGTGCATCCACTCGGAGGTGAGACTACACAAGTGTATAACATGCAGCAACGCGTTCTCACGAAACAAACTGCTCTTCAGGACCTGCTCAGCTGATGAGTTAAACTGAGCACTATCCCTGCATTGCAGAAGGCCATAGGGGATTTACAAAGCTATTTATTTATTTATTTATTTATTTATTTATTTACGTGGCTGAAAGGAGAAAGTAAAATTGGCACGCTTGCAGGAGGTGGAGTTACGATTTTTATCAGTTTTATGAACATCACAGTTCGTGCTGCGCTGACAATATGGTCCAAATCTCCAACACACAGAAGTGTCACCACTAGACCTGGAATGTTAAGGCAAATGCCTATTTTGTTCCTTAAGAAATAACATGAATATGTAAAACTATGTTGACGTTTCATGATGAATCCCTTACATCCGTAAGAGTTTTATAGTGCCCTAAAATGCCTATTTCGACCTTTAGAGCCTATTTTACTATTTTAGTGCCTAAAATGCCTATACTGTACATTTAAAATAGTCAACAACTGTAATTTTTACAATAATATAATGCACAACTCTGAATGAAGAGCAGAACATCAGAGGTTAAGTTTTAGGGGATAAAATAAGTGACAAGTGGGCTAGTCTACAGCGGAAGAATCCAGGTTATTCAGTGCTGAAAAGGGTAGATCAGGTAATGGATGGGAAAAAGGTAGACTTATGTTGTGAAATTTAACTGAAAAATTTAAGTAAATTTTCCCATGTCCCTCTAACATCTGCGAGTGTGGAACATTCTCTTTCTGTTTTCAAAATTAATTTTACAGACAAAAGACACAACCCAACTATGGAAAATTCGGAGAAGATTATTGTTACGTACTGTAAAGCAAACTAGAATGAAACTGACGTAGGAATGGTCATTGTCATTACAAATAAATAAACACATACTCCGGTCGCGTTTACGCCGTTATGGGATGCCTACAGTGCTGTGATTGTGATCAGTGATTTTAGTTTTCAGGTTTTAGTTCAGTACCGATACTGATTATGATTTTTTCATATAATCGTTCAGTGTTTTTGAAAAATGTATTTTTAATTATGTCTTAATATTGTAGCTGATTCTGTTAATTGGCATACCACGTTCGTTAAAAGTTAAAAAAAAAGGGATCACTTTACAGTTTAAGTGTATATTGTAATATTTTAAAAGTCTATTTTGTGTCTTTTTAAAGCCTATTTTAGGTGCCTAAAACTAATATTTTAGAGCCTAAAATCCCAGGTCTAGTTATCACATTCAAACGTGGTAGTGTCCAACAATTTAATACGTATACGCTTTATGTCTATCGTTATTATTTCATCAACTTCATGAAGGGCAATTCGAAAAATTGCTTCCATTGAAAAGAGGATACAACCTTGTCTCATACCTTTTCGTATCCTTTGAATTAATTCATAAACCGTACTTTTTAACGTGTCACTTCAGCCTGTTTCACACTGGATGAAGCAACAGAGACATGAACTTTATGAGGGAACTTTCTACAAGCGAAAGGTAGGGAGGCGACTCAGGCTAACCTTTCTACTTCGAGATGACCTCCGGCACACCAAGGAGATTCGATGAGGGCGTGGGTTCGATTCCGGGCACCGCCATGGATTTTAATCTGGGAGGAGCGTGACCAGTGCAAGGATCCCACCAAACCGTAGGGGACCACGCCAGTAACAAGATTGCATGCCGGGTGGGGCTAATGAACGAATGAACATGGCATTCTTCTGAAAATGAAAATCCACAGCCTGTTTCCAGTAATTCGGCCGGGTCAAGAATGGCAAGGATAGGAACTGCACCGGCTGCCGAAGCTTGTCGCACTTAATGACTGGCAGATGTAATGAAATGACATTGGTATTGCTAGAACAAAAGATAACAGGGAAAACCGGAGTACCCGGAGAAAAAACCGTCCCGCCTATGGAGTGACCGATGATATTCTTCTACCGAGGAAAATTGAAAATCTACGTGAAATCGGAACCAGAGGGACTTTTCACTGAAAATATCCCATACGCATTCACTGGCATTCGAACCATAGGCGCTGTGGTGAGATATCAGTGAAAATGCCACATGGCTATAATGCTCTGATATCCAAGGCATCTTTATTAAAGCAAGCAAGCAAGCACCGTCGAGTTCTAAGAGTATCCTGGACAGACACTTCTGTCCTAGAAGGGCTCAAGATGAAGGACAGACTCACGAATAGAACCCGGAAGTTCAGGCATTTATTTTTGCTAAAATAGGCAGGCAAATAATTAAAATAGGCATTTCTGATGATAAAAATGGGCATCACGAATAAGTTTGAGTTGAGTTTTTTAAAGTAGGAAAGATCAAAATATGAAGATAAAGTTGGAATTCAAGAAGACAAATTGTTTGTAGGATCAATTTACCAAGGAAGATCTTCAATAAATTTCCAAATTCTTTGCAATTATTTTAGAGAAAAGACTAGGTAAACAACAGATAGGTAATCTGCCACCTGGGCGACTGCCCTAAATGGAGATCAGTGGTGACCGATTGATTGATTTATCGATCGAAAGATGTCCCATTATGCCATTAAAACAAGTTCACAAGAACCTCGTTTCTCCAGCCCTCATTAATCCGGATCTCCGGTTTATCCGGATCGAAAATAATAAAACATATTTTGACTTCTACAGGGTATTTCTTTTACGGGGTCGATTCTTCTTGAATGTCTTTTCCGCCAAGGATAGTTAAGGAGAGGAATTAGAAGTAATCCGCCCACGGTCTATCAAACGTACCGTCCGGGCATTCGCCTGGAATTTAGAATGGGAAACCGTGGAAAACCATTCCCAGGACGGTCGAGGTGGGATTCGAACCCACGCTCTTCTGAACGCAACGCACTATTAATTCACTGATGGTGAATTCGAAAATGAAACCGACATTCCATCAGAAGAAACAATGGCTCATGGAGAGGCAACAATGTAGCTGGACAAACTGAAACCACACCGGCAGAACTGTTGCTAGTAAAGCGTCTTCGTGAAAGTGCTGCGCGCAAACTATATACAAATGTAAAACAGTAAAAAAACTCACATTATTTTAGTGCATAAAACAGTCGTAAATGTAAGAAAAGTGTTCTTATATTATTTTGTGCAATGAAAAAAGGTATTAACTTACTGTACAACTTATGTTAATACATCATATAACATGTACTGTATTTGGATTTTAGTTTTTCCGGATTATCCGGATTTTCGATAATCCGGATCGGTTCGGGTCCCACTTAATCCAGATAAACGAGGTTTAAACGTGAGGACAAGGTGTAGCGAGCCCACATTATGTTTTATACTTATATGCGGGAATTGTGTGTCTTTATGTAATTATTATAACCATTTGTATATATTTTGATAATGACGACTTTTTTAATAATCATGTAGGCTTTATTCGTTTAAAAATGTATTTTATTTTACGTATCTGTATTTTCAGTATACTCTGTCCATCAAGCCAACTTCAGTACCTGGAGGGAGTTACGTAAATAAATAAATACATAAATAAATAAATAATTTACTGAACTGTCCTCGCACGGTGAAGTACAACCACGCACATGTGAGGTGGGGATTAGAAGTACACTACTAACTCAGACCTCTTATGGCATGTGTCTGGGACTGTACACGGCTACGAATGTAGGTATAGACATTTTCTTCTTTTTGCATGAGAACAAAAGAGGAGGAGAAAAAAATTCACGCCCATGCAATAAATTACATGTCTCAAAAGACAAGGAGATTGTCGGCTGACATTATCTCCAGAAAGAAAGACTACTACTACTGTGTATGATGTGCAGTTGGCAATTCACGCGAAGGTCGCCTGGTGACACCCTGAGGCATCCCCACCTCCATTATCTACAAATAGCGAAGAGTGTTGCATAGCTCAGATGTGGATCGAACATGCGAGGCAGTAGCAGTAATTAGAAATATATTCAAATTACAAGCTCGGGTGTATACACTGTGTCTCTATAACAGACTAAGGAACTCCCAAGTTTATGGGGCTAGACTTCAAATTAGATACCATTTGTCCCGGGTTCGATTCCCGGCAGGGTCGGGAATTTTAACCTTAATTGGTTAATTTCGCTGTCATAGGGGCTGGGTGTATGTGTCGTCTTCATCATCATTTCATCCTCATCACGACGCGCAGGTCGCCTACGGGTGCCAATTCAAAAGACCTGCACCTGGCGGGCCGAACTTGTCCTCGGACACTCCCGGCACTAAAAGCCGCACGCCATTTCTTTTTATTGTCTGGAATGAGTATACTACAATGACGATCAGATGGTGGTAGTGATAGTGATGAGTATTGTTTTAAGGGGAAGATGATGATGATGATGATGCTTGTTGTTTAAAGGGGCCTAACATCGAGGTCATCAGCCCCTAATGGTACGAAATGAGACGAAATGGAATGACAAATTAAAAGTCTAAAATTCTCCACTGACCAGAATTCAAAACGCGAGGACGAAGAATGAATGAATGGATATGAATTTAAAACAATCAGTGGATGCGACCCGCAATACCTTACATTCGTAGAAACTGACGGAAGAACAATAGGATTCCTAACCAAGGGACTGCTGCTATAGCATAACACTAAATCGATTATGCTTGCAGTCTAAAGGGGGTCCAAAATCCAAGTTATCGGCCCCTCATAATGGTACTTATCGCTAGGAAAGTAGAACCATGGTATTTGTCATGTTGCGGTACTAATCAAAAGTAGCAGAGACTCGCGGTATTCCACACATTATGGTACTACTCACAGGTTATGAAATTCGACATATAATACAGTCCTATGGGTTTTCTCACATTGCGGCGCCATTTACAGGCAACGCAACCCTATGGTGTTCATTACATGAGAGTACTAACAGCAGGGACCTGCATTATCCCGTGGTATTCCTCATGTAGTGGGTACTAATCACAGACAAGGCAGAACCATGGTAGCTATCATCCCATGGTCCTACTCATATGGTGGTACTAATCACAGGTACTGCAAAAGCCGACCGCACGGTGCGCCTGTGTGCTACTAATCACAAACCTATTTGGTACCTAACATAGTGGTACTGCGCGCAAGCAAAAGCGAGCCATGATGTTCTCCGCGTGGTGGTACTAATCACAATTAGTTTCATGGTTCCAAGACAATTATCCCTTGGTTGCCCCTTTTAGTCGCCTCTTACGACAGGCAGGGGATACCGTGGGTGTATTCTTCGTCTGCGTCCCCCACCCACAGGGGGTTTAAGGGGAAGTACAACTAGGCAACCATCCTCTATTAACAATTATCAGAAAAAAAGAAAGGACACTTCGAAAAATGAAGATATCGGCCAAAGGAAGACAAGGGTCACCAAGGGCGTGAAAATGAAGGGCACCCTAGACCTCGATACGCAATACCGTGGGGGTCGGTAAAGAGGAAGAGTTGATCAAGAGAGGTCGAATAGGATCGATGAAAGCGAGAAGCCTGACACAAGTAAGTGGAAGCAATGCCAAGACTCAGCTGAGGTCCCCATCATCGCTAACCACGCTCCCAAGTTAAGAGCCTTGTTGACAGAATCGAAATTCGAACCGAGAATCTCCGAGCGAAGGAGCTATACAGCCCGATTGTGACGCTAGAGTTAGAGTAGTTAACCACCAGCAAAGGTGGAGATGAACACTACTTTTCAGTGATGCCACCAAGCACAAGTGAAATTACCGTAAAATTATCAAGATTTTACCCCAAAACGCGGTAGATTTTAAAAAATACATCAATACTTAAGAAGAGAATAACTTCAAGTTATTTTCCCTTCTATTATTAGATTCATGAAGATACTAAGGAATAGGAGAAAGTAAATTATTCTCTAAACCAGTCGAAAGTCTAGAAAAAATTTCTAAAAGGTTTTTTTTAATTTTTTTTTTTTACAATTGGCTTTACGTCGCACCGACACAGATATGTCTTATGGGGACGATTGGACAGTAAAGGGCTAGGAGTGGGAAGGAAGCGGCCGTGGTCTTAATTAAGGTACATCCGCGACTTTTGCCTGATGTGAAAATAGGAAACCACGGAAAACCATGTTCAGGGCTGCCGACAGCGGGGTTCGAACCCACTTTCTGATAATTACGTGACCCAAACGGCATAGCCACTTGCTCATTAACGTAATATTTGATCGATTTACACACTGTACGTCCAACCAACTCTCTACAGGGCCACGTATGAAATGAGATGAATCTTCGTAGCATACAATCTAATTACAAAATGTTGACAGAAAATGATTGATTCATTAATAATGATCATTTAGGTTTAAATCCTGATATTTTTAATTTATTGGAAATAGGTTTCTTACTCTGAAAAAAGCTGAAGGCCTTATGTGAAGGCTGCTTTCTCTCTACTAAGGCGACACGCCGGAGTAGTGTTGCCAACTTATATTTTCAAGATCCGCTAAATACTAATAAAAATCCGCTAAAATTCCGCCAAGAAATCCGGTCTCAAATAATGAGCGATCAAAATAAGCAATAATAAAAACATTAACAATAATAATAACAGTAAATGTCTGCACTCATCTGATCTGTGAGTTTCACTGGGATTAACCCCCGGCCAGCTAAAACTTGTAGGTGTTTTACTGCCGGGTGCAAACTAGGTGAATCCCCTACCTCAAGGCCCACACACAAAACAGGCCAGTTCATTAAACGGCCTTCCTTCATGGCATAAATATAAATGCTCCTCTCTCACAGTTTCATTATCTGTCTTAATTCGTCAGCTAAGAGATAAGTAAGCCTACGCATTCTTACAAATTTATGATACCATGATCTCATAACATCAAATCCATGTTTTCCTCACGTGACTGCTAGCTCCTGACAAGAAGTACGGAATAGCTCGGAGACAGACTGGAGTACAAATTATAAAAACGTAAAATGGATAAATCACTAAATTCCGCTATAATAAATCTAAAATCCGCTGTCCGCTAAATGACATATTTCTCCGCCGACAGTCTTCTAATTCCGCCAAATTTAGCGGAAAATCCGCTAAGTTGGCAACACTGCTCCGGAGATAAAAAAATCGATGTTTTTGTCATTTTGGTGACAATTTTTTATGACTGAAATTGAAAGGATTGAGTTTTTTTTTTTCTTGTCACGAAGTTATTCCGCTGAATTCAAACAATTTATTACTGTAATAATGCTTTGTTTGCCAATTGTAATTTTACATTTCAATCCCATTTTTCTCCCATAATATTCTGCCAAATGTAACAAAATTTGTATGGTGTATGTGTCACAGCTATATTAAGAAACCTGCGTATGGAATTTTTGATTGCAGAATTTTTCAAGTGGTAGGGATTTTTAAGTCCAAAATTTTAGAACGTAAAAAATACACAAACTTTAGTACGATATATCTCCTTCTATAAATTATGTACAGAAAATTCGATACGTGCTGCTTTTAAAAGAAGTATTATCTACCTAATTACGAATTTACATTAACATGTTAATTAAATTTAATGAAAAAATGGAGAAAACTAGAGAAATAAACACCCAGAGACATTTAATAACAACGATTAAAAGGAGAAAAGCGTCAGTTTTTGGTCACATTCTTCATAAAAAACTTGTTCGTAGGCAAGGTGACGGGAAAGAAAGGCAGTGGGAAACCACGGAAGAAGATCATTGAAGAGGTAGTTGAGATGATGGGATGCCAATGTTATGGAGAGATAAAAAGGATCGCAGAGAGAAGAGATCAATGGTTGCAGCGACAAGGCAAAGCCTTTAGAGAATGATGATGAAAAAATGGAATTAAAAATGTCAAAAAAATTATTTTGGAAAAACTATTACTTGTATATAAAAGAACTGTTTTATGTAGGTGACATTCCCACAACGTTTCGTGAAAATCCATGCATTACGTAAAAATATCTTTTTATTTCCGAAGTGTCGCCTTAATGTGTTCGCCATCGTCAAATGCATTAATAGAGAATGTTTAATGTTGAAAACATTTCTTAGCATGCAAAGTAGGGTTTCGCATCCGACGAAAAACGTACAATTAAGCAATTTCCTCAAATATACCGACATTTGAAGGGCTAGAGGGCCCGGAAGGGCTTCAAATTGTGAGTCGTAGGTAGTTCCGTCAAACAAACAAAAAAAACAACAAAAAAATAATAATAATAACACATTTCGAAATTCACTTCCGGTTTAAATGCAGTTTCGGAAAAGCAGCCCAAAATCGATTTTTATTACTTTTTTAAAAATTCAAATCCTAATCAAATGAACTTATTTACATAGTTCTTTGTGTAATGTGTTCCTTGATACAATACCCTCAGGTCTTTTTTTTTTAATGTCCACACCGAATGTAGTCGTAAGGGCTTAAGTGAAACTCTGCATTGACTCACATTAGCGCTCGTAGTGGCAGCAAAAGGCAAACTGATAATCTAATCGACCGGATAACGATGATTGAGAAAAGGATTGAAATTTTTAGGAATAAATAAAGAATATATTCTCATACTTTATTATACTTTATTTACCTAAAAAAAAAAAGGGCTAGAGCTGTGGATTTTTCATTATTACCCTAAAAATGGCTAAAATGCTCCTATTCTAACTACAAAATTATCTTCGTTCAAGTCAGGTTGACACGGTGCAAGTGTATTCGCCTCGAACAGACTCGCACTTCACGAGAGATGGCATGACGCTTCACTCGCGTCTGGCGTAGGATGGCGGATCTCGAGTAGGAAAGTACACGACACGTCCATCGTCGAGTTAGCTGAATAGTGTTGGGAAAAGAAGAAGAAAAAAAAGGGGAATGTGGTCACGGAACTTTTAACGCGTAATGCATCGGGTATTTCGTCAAATTCTCTACTAAGACAAACGCACATTCAAATGTAACCTGAGACTCACAGGTATCTAGTGCGATCATTCCACTCAGGAATGTCAAACCACTCAACTGACTGTGAATGAATTTCTTCACGTGATATGCCTGACTTCTTAGCGTATTTAATTTTCACAACTTGTTGTCTATACGAAATACGAATGTTCTTAATTTTCCTTCTGATTTCATCAATGCTCACACCACGAATATATATATTTCCCGCAGTTCTTACTACGGCTGAATCCCTGGCATGTGTATTCTTGTAAATAGAAAGCCTAACCTTCTATAAAACGTTTCCGCTTCTCTCAGTTGCACAAATGTTAACTGTCTGCTCTTTAGTTTTCTTGCTTCCGGGCACCATCTTGAAGCTTTCAGCCATTTTTAATCTCCAGGCCAGAGAAAAGGCGTAACCTTCTAGATGGCCCGTCCCTCCCTGATGGGGAGGACTTTGTATGATAAATAATGGCATGTGGCCTGGTGCAGTTCGTCGAGTTGACGCCGTATGGGCGACCTGAGTGTCTATGAGGATGCGGCCCTCGCTACGATGAATTCTAGTCATGAAGTCAGCACACACATCCAATAGCTCAGTCATTAGAATTAACTAATGAAGGTTAAAATCCCCGACCCGGCCGGGAATCGAACACGGAACCCGCTGAACCAAAGGCCAGCACGCTAAACATTTAGCCATGGAGCCGGACAACTTTGTATGATGATGATGATGATGATCTTTAATCCATACTCGCATAGCACCCGCAGGTAAAATGTTGGGTACGGTCCGAGTGTACTCGTATTACCGACTGACAGGATGCAAGTGGGGAGAGATGAATACGCACGAGTACGCTCCCACTGTGTCCGCTCACAACCTTAGCAGGCGATAAAGGTCCTATAAATCGTACTGTTGATTTCAGGCGCTCTTTCAAAGTCTCTGCCTACACCAGGATGTGACTAAAAAATTTCCAGCTAGACTCCCAAATTCACCTTTTTCCGGATCTGTGGGGCGAATGAGCAAGTTAATGAACATACAGCACTATATAGTACTTTCCTACAAATTCTTCCTAGGTATCTGAGGTCGGCAATTGCTGTTTGTGGAGGGGTGTATTCTTTATTGCGCGTTTGGCTGTGCGATTAGTTGTGGGTGAATTATTTGTATTAGACGATCACGAGCAATCAGTCCCCGAGCTACAGATATTAACGAACTACGGCTAAAATCCCCAGCCTGGTCGGGAATCGAATTCCTATAAGTCCTATAACCCCAAGACCACTACGCCGACCACTTAGCCAGACGCCGGACTAAATGAACACACCATGCCTGTCCTATTGAATATTCACAACAACGCGTCCGACCGGAAGTTGGATTCGGGAATCTTTGAACCGATGGCCACTACTCGTATCATTCATCCAAGGAGCAAGTAATAACACTTGTGCCTACGTAATACAATGGGCCCGATATAATATTGAAGATGATTATGATTGTTGGTCTAAGGTGCATAACATGTAGGCCATCTTCCCAAAACAGTATTATTCTGGAATTTAAATAATAATAATAATAATAATAATAATAATAATAATAATAATAATAAAAAAGAGGAATATTTATTTTCTCTTCTGCCTTCTTGGAAAGAACGAGAAGGCCTTTACTAATTTCCCACTCAGTCTATCTTACAAAGAAAGAAAGAAAGAAAGAAAGAAAGAAAGAAAGAAAGAAAGAAAGAAAGAGAAAAGAAAGAACGGACGGGAAGAAGAAGACCAAATTATGATATAATAATACAAAAACCAAACCCCATGGCGCAACAGCCCCGAAGAGCCATGGCCTACCAAGCGACCGCTGTTCAGCCTTTGGACGAAGGGGTCTCGAGATCGACTCCCGGTCGGGTCAGGGATTTTAATCTTAATTGGGGTTAATTTCGATGGCTCGGGGGCTGGGTATGTGTGACGTCTTCATTATTAGAATTATCACAGGGAGGGTCCTATCCTCATAGACGCGCAGGTCGCCTGTACGACGTCAACTCGAAAGGCCTGCACCAGGCTCTTCAGGCCACGCGCCATTATTATTATTATTATTATTATTATTATTATTATTATTATTATTATTATTAAATAATTTCAACGAAAATGTGACCAGGAACGATAAGATATAATAACGAGGAGATCTTAGGACGTAGTTGTGCTACGTATGGTTAAAATATATTTCAACCATAAATATTTTTAGATGGATCGACGGACGTTAGAAGCGTATGCACAATGCAGAAACGTCAATTTCGTTACATATTAACAGTATTCAGAAAGATGTATCTTATCTAGCCGTTAAAATGAACCAGTAATAAGAAGAGACCCGCAGAACTTAGGAAGGTCTGGGCGAATTCCTCAACGTCTTCCGCAATGCGTGCTCAGAGAGTTTACAAAACGTGCCACGGCCTCCTGGAAATGCACGCTAGTTGGGATCACGGCCGTCGAGACACCTTTGTGCCGCTTACTTCCTGCACTTCAGTACGGCTTCTTTAACACCAGCATTAGCAGGATCGCTGCATGCTGCAGTATAATCAGCTTTCTGCTACAAATAAGGATTTATTTTTTACAACACATGTTCTACTAGCGAGCCAATGTTCAGTAGACTGACAGACGTCTGCTTTAAGATGCAATCAAATTATTCAACAGATTAGAATATTTTCTGTATATAAGTACTGTAGGTGTATTATTTACTCGGAGTATGGTTTAATAGGCTTGTTAGAAAGTCTTTATGAATTTAACATTCGGAGGGAGCAACCGTTGATTCTGCCATTTTTAATTTTTGTTCGTACGATCTACTGAGCACTACTTTTGTTTCAACCGCTTCTTCTCTTCCTTCTTCCTTTTCTTTCTTGCTTTGTGACATTTGAAGTAGAGGTGGGACAATCGAATACAAAATAATCGCTTATTCGATTATTTTATTCGATTATATTTGCCATTCGATTATTCATTCGATGAAGGAAGTTATTCGATTATTAAAAATATTCGATTATCCGGCTAAGCAGCTCCTAACTGTAGCATTCCAAGCTCTAAATAAATAAATAAATAAATAAATAACTGGAGCCTCCGTGGCTCAGGTGGCAGCGCGCTAGCCTCTGGGCTCCGTGGTTCAAACTCTGGTCAATGCACGTGAGATTAACGCAGGAAAGTGCGCAGGCGGGACAGGTTTTTCTCCGGTCGCTTCCTTCCCACTCCTCTCCCATCATCGCCATAAGACCTGTCTGTGTCGGTGCGACATAAAGCAAAATGTAACAAAAAGTCTCAAATTCACTGGCTGGGATTCGAACAGGGGCCACGTTGGTGAGAAAACAGAGAAGTCACTCGTCCATCATGCCCTTCAAAGCTACTCTCCTAATCCCTACATGGACCGAGCTCGATAGCTGTAGTCGCTTAAGTGCGTCCAGTATCCAGTATTCGGGAGATAGTAGGTTCGAACCCCACTGTCGGCAGCCCTGAAGATGGTTTTCCGTGGTTTCCCATTTTCACACCAGGCAAATGCTGGGGCTGCACCTTAATTAAGGCCACGGCCGCTTCCTTCCCACTCCTAGCCCTTTCCTGTCCCATCGTCGCAATAAGACCTATCTGTGTCGGTGCGACGTAAAGCAAAAAAAAAAAAAAAAAAAAAAAAGAACCTACATGAACAAACGTTACGGAAAAGAACAGACGTTGAAGGGCCTCAAATCACGCACGGCAAGAGACGAAAGTTGATGGGTCCCAAACCTCTTGAAGTGTTATCAGGAACAAGAAAGCGAGTGTTCAAATATAGGCCAAGGAGACTGAAGATAGCCTAAACTGATAACCACCACCATCCATGTACAGGAGTAGATGCATTAGGTGCAGTGTTGCCGATAGAAGAAGGGAAACAATCGATCACAACAATGGCTATATTAATGAAATGAAAATCCACAGCTGTTTCCACTTTCAACTGGGTCAGGAATGGAATGAGTGAAGCCCCCATCTAGCGGCGAGGATAAGAATTGTGCCGGGCTGCCGAAGCCTGTCGCACTGACAGATTGAATGATATTGGTACCCGGAGAAAACCCTGTCCCGCCTCCGCTCTTTCCAGCGCAAATCTCACATGGATTGACCAGGATTTGAACCACCGATTCCAGAGATGAGAGGCTGCCACCCTGCCGCCTGAGCCACTCTTAGCAGGTTGCATATGTCAAAGAAAAAAAAATACGGCAGCTGAGCCACCCAATACACTCCATTGCATCCTAGTCAAGCATCGTTGACTGGATCTCAAGAGGCATTCTTGGTCGATGTGACGGATAGTTTGTCCGTCATTCCCGCAATCACACCCTGAAGAACGCACCTGTTGAAGAGCATCTACCATATTGGTGCTGATTCTGCTTGTAGTAAACCAAAGCTAGCGGAGCAAATCATAACCAGCCGGTTTCACCACAATACATTTGAGCAATCAACAGGTGCGATGGTCTTCCGGTGTCGTATAACATTTGCTGAAGAAAACCTCCAAAAATGTTTTAATAATTGCCCTTTTGAACTATACTTATGTTTACGTAAATATTACCATAAGAAAGTAGTTTTTTGAAGTGTAAATCCTGAAACAAAACGACACCGGTACAATAGAAATGTGCCCGACGACCACAAGGATGGATAATATTACTATGATTGTGAATATTTCTAAACTACTGCATTATTTCATTATCAAGTGAGTAAAACAATTTTTTTTTTTTTATGAACTCGATGATATGGGCTTGAAAGTCACGCGGAAACAGGAAACTACTGAAAGGTGGAAGTAGCTAGGACCCCGCGAAATGACGAATAACGAGATATGAATGAACACGTGTCGACGTGTGCCAATCAGATCAGTTGCTCTCGACGGAAGGTTAACATCACACCGAGCGGAGGCTTCTGCGCCAGTAGTGGACAATTGATATACAAATGAATGCATTCATTAGGAAATCGTACGAAATATACTAGAACCGGTCTTCCACTCTTCATTCCATTTCTCTTTTAGATGAAAGTCTGACCTGAGTCATATCAGTGGAGGTTGCCGTGACTGAAGCTTATTACGACCTGCTACGTCCAACTGGCATGGGAGTTTGAGGAGGCTGCATGATCTTGAGGCATTCTTGGATTAAAACCCATTCTTTTCCAAGCTGTGGTGACAGAATGTGACTTGGTATCGTAAGCCAATATACATGGGTTGACTTTATAGCGCCAGTTATCCGCATCGCCCTATGCAATTGGACGTCCACCATGAATGGTTCTAGAATATTTCGTACCACTTGACCGGCTGTTTACCTGATAATAGAGCAAACGCCTGAAAAGCCATACATCTAATTTTTGATCTGATTTTTGATATGCTCTATTGGTGGAAAAATATCTAATTCCCTCCACGGGAACTTAGAATTTCCATACCTGATAAGTGTCAGCTAATAACTTTAAAATATTTAGGAGAGGACATTCCGTACCACTTGAAAGAGTGTGAAGTATTGCGAAGTAAAAAAACGATATTCTGGTGAATGTATGTTTGTACAGTATATCCATTGTCCACTACGGGAACAGGAGCTTCCGCACGATGTGACGACTACTGATGTTAACCTTCCGTCGGGCGCAACTGATCTGATTGGCACATGTGTTAGTCCTTATCTCGTATTCGTCATTTTCGGGCACCTAGCTACTTCCACCATTCAGTAGTTTCTCTTTCCACGTGACCTTCATGCCTATATCTGCCAGTCCCATCAGAATCTTTTATTTTACTTACTGGATAATGAAATAATGCAGTAGTTTATAAATATTCACTGTATCTCTCTCTCTCTGTATCTTTAGTCCTCAGCCCGAAGGCTGGTTGGATCCTCAACAGCTCCGCCATCAGCTGTCATAAATGGCCTAGGCATCACTGAAGAGGCGTACTAGGGAAATGAGGAGTGAGGTAGTTTCCCGTTGCTATTACATATCAGTCTGCCAAGCCCACTGAAATGCATGCACCAACTGACCCTATGAGCAACATTTTCAAACCATTCATAGCAGGGACTGGCTGCATAATGAATGGCATTACTAGCATCACTCATACCTCAAGTCACTTTCATCTTGTCAAAGCCAAGGATAAAGCTGAGACAGATCAATGAAAGTAACAATATTGCTCTAGTCCATACCAGAAGACATAGTGCACTGTAAACACTACGTCCTGCCAGCAAAGGCATAAATATTCACAATAACAGTAATGTTATCCGTCTTTATGCGCCCGAACGCATGTATATTTCTATTGTATTGTTTTGTTTCGTGAGTTTATTCCCGCTGTGAGGAAACACTACAAGAACAAGAGTTTATTGGGTTGCACATTTGTCGGCTAGCACTTTACAGCTTTTTATTTACGTAAACATAAATGCTAAGTTTAATTTATTATTATTATTATTATTATTATTATTATTATTATTATTATTATTATTATTATTATTATTATTATTATTTCGTTAGGGCCATCTATGGACCACGGTGCTTGTATTTTAGCTGTTTCTTGATGTCATCGTCGTTGTTTGCCACAATTGATGTTCTTAGTGGTTGGTTTGGCAGCTGTTTTCTTGTTGGTACCTCGAGCTTTTCTGATGGCCCAGTAGTCATTCATTTTCCAGCTAAATTCAATCTTACGTTCCTCAGACCATTTCCTGATCTCGTCTTTTGGTCTGTGGGTAACTTCTGTGAGGGATGTTACAAAGGATTTAGTTTTAAGAGTTGTATGATAGGTACTCCGATCAGCTATGTGGAGTTCCGAAAGCTCCTTCTCCACTTGCTTCATCCACACGAATCCAGTAGCTTTGCCCTTGTTAGTAGCCTTGAAGATCCTATTTGAGTCCATTCTGGATAGGTGTCCGTAAAAAGCCAGTCACCTTCTTCTGATGACATGTATGAGATTTTCTTGGTGTTTATAGAGCTCACGATTTGGTTGATACCATCGGCTTCCATCTGGTAAAATTCTTGGTCCCACTATCCGTCTCAGGAACTTTCTTTCTTGTACCTCGGGGGGGCTCTTAGTGGGGTCTTCTTAGTTAAATATAGACACTCTGCTGCATGGAGGACTGAAGGTCTGATAACTGCATTGTAGTGTCTTAGTTTGACATTCATCGACAGATTTTTTTTAAGCATATAGCTTTCTACAGGCATGGTAAGCCTTATCTAGTTTGAGTCTCCTGTGTTCAAGAGCCATTGCAAGGTACTTTACACTTTTGACTCTCTTGTTGTAGATATCACTGACTCATCATTCCAGGGGCTTCTTTGATGTTAGTAACAAATTCGGTCTTTTCTATGTTGATCAAAAGACCCGTTTTAGCCGCTATTCAGTGCAGTGTTTGGAGCTGAGTAGTAGCCTCCTGTATGTCATTTGCCAATAAAGTCAGATCGTCTGCAAAGACTAGGCATGGTATCCTTAGGTTGTCGGCTTGAATCCCCATCCGTAATGCAGTGTTCTCTGGAAGGAATCTCATCCACTCTCTGATGATTATTATTATTATTATTATTATTATTAAAATGTTTTCTTCAGTAAATTACTTTTGTTTCTGATTTCTAAACTGTGTCTGTTAGGCACATTATGCCCGCTGGCGTGGAAATGGAATTTCAATTTGACATTAAATTGTACGGATTGTCCTGGCGTAAATATTTGGGGATTACGGGAAATCCGTTCGCAGGTAGGTAACGACGTAGGTGGTACGAAATGTCCGGACACCAAATTGAGTAGGTGCTATTCAGCCATACGGGGGGCAAGGTATTCCGCAACGGAGTAAACCAAAGTGTGGAGCGAGAACGGGGATCCTCATGCCGTACTGCACAATAATTTGTGACTGATGCACCTCTTATACTGTGCTGCACCTGCCAACAATGTATTGGTTTCTGCACTAGAAAATAAATTTAAGTTTTCTCTATAGAATAGGCGCTGCCTAGCCGAGACATCGAAAGTATGCTCGGTTCACCCGGAAGGCGTGGGGTCAATTCCCCGTCAGGTGGTTGAAAATTTTTAGAAACGAGATTCCTGCTTCCGGAGAGGCACATGACCCTGATGTTTACTAAGACTACATTAAAAATCAGTACCCGGTGAATACCTTGGGGCAAAGGTGGCGGGGTACACAGCCAACCATTATTATCACACTTAGAGAGGACGTTACGGACAGTGGAAACCTTCACCATCTACTCCTTGAAGGATCTTCACCACGGTCATGGTTTTCACCATAGACGTGATCTTTCTTCTTTTTAATCCCACATGAAACCCCACTGTCCGCAGTCCTGAGGATAGTTTTCAGTGGTTTCGCATTTTCACACCAGGCGAATGCTGGGACTGTACTTGAATTAATATCACAGCCGCTTCCATTCCACTCATAGTCCTTTCTCATCCCATCGTCGCGATAAGACCTATCTGTGTCGGTGCGACGAAAAGCAAACTGTAAAAAAAAGAGAGAGAGAGAAGAAATAATAATAATAATAATAATAATAATAATAATAATAGTTGTTTTACGTCCCACTAACTACTCTTTTACGGTTTTCGGAGACGCCGAGGTGCCGGAATTTAGTCCCGCAGGAGTTCTTTTACGTGCCAGTAAATCTACCGACACGAGGCTGACGTATTTGAGCACCTTCAAATACCACCAGACTGAGCCAGGTTTGAACCTGCCAAGTTGGGGTCAGAAGGCCAGCGCCTCAACCGTCTGAGCCACTCAGCCCGGCGAGAGAAGAAATAGAAATGTTAGTTTAGATATAACTCGTCACCACTTGTATTCGATCACCAGTTCACTAATAATCCCTCATCTTCATTTAAATGTACTTGAGGAATATTTATTGTTGCCTTATATTTATTTCATGTTTTATAAATTACACTGATAACTGTAATGTAAAATGTCGTGGTTTTCACCTCCTCAGCTAGAAGTACAGTACTATAATTATAAAACATCATATATTTTTGTAGTAACAATATATTCGATAGATAAAATCTATCTGTCACGAGCTTGACATAGCCTCAAGTAAACATTAAATACTAGGCTAACCACCACAAGTATTTCTTTCTGCCATTTTCTGTGGGCTTCATTTCTCTCTCGGTCGGGTCTGAACTGTTCCCATAGCTTACCTTGGTCTGTCTCTTGGTCAACTTGCCATTTGTGACAGATCTTCCCGGGTTGGATGTCTTCTTGCGTGGTTCCTGCCAACTGAAGGTCATTTTTGATGTCGCCGATACATTTCATTACGTTAGTTTTGGCTTTATTCCAGTTTTCATAGAACTCGACCCTTTGTTTTGCGAGTCTGTTGTTAAAAGAGTTCATTCTTTTTATGCGTCTGTAAAATTTTAATCTCAGTTTTATAATGTCACTGTGAATTTCTGTTTATTTCTGGACCTGTATTATTTGTCTGTGGATTTTGGGTACAGCATTTTCCTTGTGATTTAATTATTATTCTCGATTCGCCGTGCCCAGCCAAGGAGCGCGTATGAACTTATTTAGCACTATCTTCCTTCTTTTCTTTCCAATATCGTTTAATTCGTTCACTGAGTTCCTTTATGTGTTCACCTGCCCATCCCTTAGTTTCTTCCCAATATCTCTTCATTCGTTTACTGAGTTCCCTTTTGCGTTCTTCTGTACATTCTGTACATTTTCTTTTAGATTACTCTGCAAATTTACGCTTGCTTACTAAGCTTGTAAATTTTGTTCTATCTTGAATGTTTCCCTGGATAATACCAATTTCTTGTAGATCTTAGTTTATTTCCAATAACGAATTCTTGCGGTTTTTGGTGATTACCGCAAGGTTTAAAAGTTTCTTGTCAGACTGGCGCTATCCATTTTGCGCAGGTGTCCGTATAATTTTATCTGTGATTTTTTCTTGTGAACTGATTTCACTTTCAACCAAATTCCATTTTCATATTTTGGTCTTATAATTTTTTCTGAGAATGTTCCTCTCTCTTTTTCTTCTCTTTTATCTGTGACCTGCCGCCAGTTTCGGGTGCATAAAGTGCCTCTGGTTTGATGAATGTTGTAGTGTCGTAATGTTGCTTTTTAAATATAGATATTGTTGTTGTAGTATCTGTTCCAGGTGATTTTGCAAGCTCTCTGATTTGCCACTGCTGGCTGAATAATTTCGCCTAAAACCAAACCCCAAGGCGCAACAGCCCTGAAGGGCCATGGTCTACCAAGCGACAGCCCGAAGGCCTGCAGATTACGAGATGTCGTGTGGTCGGCACGACGAATCCTCTCGGCCGTTAGTCTTAGCTTTCTAGACCGGAGCCGCTATCTCACCGTCAGATAGTTACTGAATAGTAATCATGTAGGGTGAGTGGATCTCGAATCAGCCGTCAGATCCAGGTAAAAAAATCCTTGACCTGGCCAGGAATCGAGCACGGGGCCTCCGGGTAAGAGGCAGACACGCTACCCCTACACAGCGGGGCCGGCTGAATAATTTCGCCTACATCTTTGAATTTATCTACATGGCAGATTTTTTTCCGAATTCGGTGATTAACGGTGGGGCTTTACCTGTTCTCCTATCACGCACGTCCTAGGTGACGTATAGGGGGGCTTGCCGGACTTGTCCGGAGGGTCTGAGGGGAATAAAATACTTCTCACGGACCAAAAACAGGTAGAGACAGAAAACATCTCGAGACAACCTCTAAGACTCAATACCTTAGTTGTGACACTGAGATCCATGATGATATCCCCACCCTCTTCATTATTTCTTCATTGTCCTAGAATATGTAACACTGTATTACATTTAGGAATGTGGAATGGATAGAATTAGTGGTAGGTTTAAGTATAATATTTGATGTAGTAGCCCCAGAAGAGTGCGACAGGCTTCGGCAGCCGAAACAATTCCTATCCTCGCCGCTAGGTGAGGGCCTCATTCATTCCATTCCTGACCCGATCGAATGACTGGAAACAGGCTGTGGAATTTCATTTAAGGTCATCATCATCATCATCATCATCATCATCATCATCATCATCTACTAAAGGCAATGCCTTGTCGCTGTAGTCACATCTTCTGCTAGCCTCTTCACGTTGCTATATGAACCACATGCCAGTTCCTGATGTATGACATGTTTGCTCGTCCCCTGGGTCTCTTTCCCAGTACTTTACCTTCAATGATGTCTGGAGAAGAGAGTCATGCCTTGGTACGTATCCGAGGAACATTGCTTCCCTCTTCTTTATCGTATTCAACAAACATCGATCAGGTCATCTGGTTTTATATTCGTCCAACTTGTTTATGTAATTTTTATCGAAAACCACATTTATGCAGCTTCAAGTTTTGTTTGCCTAATGTCCGGGTTTCGCATCCATAGAGTAGCACACTACAAAAGTGTTAAGAAAAGATTTTCTGGTCTCCAAACTGAGATGGTTGTTTAGCAATAAGTTTTCCTTATTTCGGAAGACCTGTTTTGCTACCACTTTTCTTGATTTCCGAAAGATGATGATGATGCTTGTTGTTTTAAGGGGCCTAACATCGAAGGTCATCGGCCCGATTTCCGAAAGAGACCTGTTATCAGCTGGAATTACACTGCCCAAATAGCAGGATTCTGTGACTTGTTCTATCGATGTGTTATTTAATTTTAAGGTTTCTTTTTACCTGTAGGCTTCTCTTTGCTCCACTATCATGAATTTTGCTTTCTTTATATTTACTGTTTGTTTAAATTGCTCTAAGGATTTGTTGAAAGTTCTCAGAATCTCCTCATATCCTTTTCAGAATTACACTTAACGCAGAGATAGATAAATAACTGAAACACAGATAATGTAATGCACGTAACAATGAATTAATGTTCTCTCCCCAGTTTCAGTATTCTATTCTCGAACTTCTCCCACTCGTCATCGAGGAGAAAATCGAGGAAGACGATGCATGGCTTAAAGACTTATGCCGCTGGTATGGACGACGACGATGATGATGATGATGATGATGATGATGATGATGATGATGATGATGATGCTTGTTGTTTAAATGGGCCTAACATCTAAGTCATCGGTCCCTAATGGTACGAAATGAGACGAAATGTAACGACAATTTAAAAGTTCAAAATCATGCAATGACCAGAATAAAAAACGCGATGATGAAGAATGAATGGATGTGTATGAATTTAGGTCAATCAGTGGATCCGACCCGCAATGCCCCACTTTCCCAGAAACTATCATAAACAATAGTATCACTGACCAAGGAACTGCTTTTAAAGGACAGCCCGCAATCGGTGATGCTTGTTGTCTAAAGGGGTCCAAAATCCAGGTCAACGGCCCCTCATAATGGTACTTATCGCTAGTAACGTAGAACCATGGTATTTGTCATGTTGCGGTACTAATCAAAACTAGCGTACACTCACGGTGTTCCACACATGACGGTGCTTCTCACATAATAGCACCACACATAGCAAACGCAAACCCATGGGGATCATCACCAAAGTGTACCAATCACGGACGCCGGTATTCCCGTGGTGTTCCTCATATAGTGGGAACTGAAATGAAATGTCGTATGGCTTTCAGTGCCGGGATATCCCAGGACGGGTTCGGCTCGCCAGGTGCAGGTCTTTCTATTTGACTCCCGAAGGCGACCTGCGCGTCGTGATGAGGATGAAATGACGATGAAGACAACACATACACCCAGCCCCCGTGCCATTGGAATTAACCAACTAACGTTAAAATCCCCGGCCCGGCCGGGAATCGAACCCGGGACCCTCTGGACCGAAGCCCAGTACGCTGACCGTTCAGCCAACGAGTCGGACATAGTGGGCACTAATCACAGGCAACGCCCAGACCCGTGGTGTTGTTCGCAATGGTGCTAATTACGGAGACTGAAAAACCCACACAGGCTCACCCTTCTGTTGCTACTAATCACAAACCTATTGTGTACCTTACATGGTGGTACTACTCGCAAGTAAAGGCGACCCCAGGTGTTCCCCGTGTGATGGTACGCATCTCAAGTATGTTCATGGTTCTAATACAATCATCCCTTGGTCGCCCCTTTTAGTCGCCTCTTACGACAGGCAGGGGATACCGTGGGTGTATTCTTCGTCTGTGTACCCCATCCACAGGGAGTATATATATATATATATATATATATATAGAGAGAGAGAGAGAGAGAGAGAGAGAGAGAGAGAGAGAAGAAAAATGAAGTACGGACGAAGAAAGGCAGGGGCCACGAAGGCCGTAGAAATGAAAGACTCCCGAGGCGTCGAATGCTCTAATACTATCAGGGTCGGAAAACAACAAGAGTTGACCAAGGGAGGTTGGACAGGATAGATAAAAGTGAGGAACCTGGCACACGTAAGTGGAAGCAATGTCGGGACTCAGCTAAGGGCCCCGTGGTCACCAACCCACGCTCCCAGTTGTTAGACCCTGGGGCACCTTTTAGTCGACCCTTAAAACAGGCAGGGGATACCGTGGGTGTATTCGTCTGCGTCCCCTACACACAAGGGCTGTAGTATGGACGAACTTCCATGAAAATCTTTCGAGCCGCTGTTTCGAGTTATCATAATAAATTGGATCGCCAACCTTCGTAGTGAGACGGCGTCCTAAGAAGAAGAAGAAGAAGAAGAAGAAGAAGAAGAAGAAGAAGAAGAAGAAGAAGAAGAAGACCGTGCGAGTTGGCCGTGCGGTTAGGGGCGCGCAGCTGTGAGCTTGCATCCGGGAGATAGTGGGTTCGGACCCCACTGTCCGCAGCCCTGAAGATGGTTTTCCGTGGTTTCCCATTTTCACACCAGGCAAATGTTGGCAAATACCTTAATTAAAGCCACGGTCGCTTCCTTCCCACTCCTAGGCCTTTGCTATCCCATCGTCGTCATAAGACCTATCTGTGTCGGTGTGACGTAAAGCAAAATTCTATTTAAATAGAGAAGAAGAAGAAGAATTCAATGTACATATTGATTCGTTATGTCCAGAGGAGCGTGTTTGAACTTATTATCACTTTCTTGGTTTTTCTTCTCTTCCCAATATCTCTTCAACCGCCGGCTGGGTTCCTTTTTACGTTGACCATCCTGTATTTATTCGGGTGGGCTTTACAGAAAATTTGTGTTTGTGAATTAAGGTTCTGAATTGCACTCTATCTTGAAATGTGTCTTCATTAATGCCAGTTTCATTTAGGTCTTCACTGGTTTCTTTTAGCCAGTTATTGTGATTTTTCATTGATAAGGCCAAAATTTTATTTGTAATAATAATAATAATAATAATAATAATAATAATAATAATAATAATAATAATGTTATTTGTTTTACGTCCCACTAACTACTTTTACGGTCTTCAAAGACGCCTAGGTGCCGGAATTTAGTCCCGCAGGAGTTCTTTTACGTGCCAGTAAATCTACTGTCAAGAGGCTGTCGTATTTGAGCACCTTCAAATACCACCGGACTGAGCCAGGATCGAACCTGCCAAGTTGGCGTTAGAAGGCCAGCGCCTTAACCGTCTGAGCCACTCAGCCCGGCAAAATTTTCTTTGTGAGCCTGTTATTATCTATTCTACAGAAGTGACCATAATATTTCAATCGCCGTCTCCTGACTGTATCTGTGATTTTTTCTGTAACTATATAGATTACACGTGATTTATTTTTCGTTCAAATCCCGTTTTCGCATTTTGGTCCTAAGATTTTTTCTGAAATTTTCCTTTCTTGTGTTTTTATCATCTTTATTCAAGATGTACCACCAATTACAACAGTTTCAGATGCGATAAAGTGCTTATGTCTTAACTTCTGTGTTATGTCGTAATTTAGCCTTTCTTGATATAGTTCTTCTATTTTATCTGTTCCAAGTAATTTTGCATGTTCCCTGATTTTTTGCAATTATTTGTTAGCTTGCTAATTTAACCCTGCTGGTTCAATAATTTCACCTAGATACTTAAATTTGCGGAAGCCTCCGTGGTTCAAATCCCGGTCACTCCATCTGAGATTTGTGCTGGACAAAGCGGAGGCAGGACAGGTTTTTCTCCGGGTACTCCGGTTTTCCCTGTCATCTTCAATTCCAGCAACACTCTCCAATATCATTTCATTTCATTAATCATCCTTTAATCATTGCCCCAGAGGAGTGCGATAGGCTTCGGCAGCCGGCACATTTCCTATCCTCGCCGCTAGATGGGGGCTTCATTCATTCCATTCCTGACTCGGTCGAATGACTGGAAACAGGCTGCGGATTTTCACTTAAATTTGTCTACTTGAGCTGTGTTTTAACTTGATTTGTCTGATTCGTTGTTGTTCTTCCTCGGAGGATGGTGAAATACATTATGAACTACACCCGATATGGCAACGCAGCATACAAGACACTTTCTCTCCGTAAGAGGTCCACTTCACGTCTCGTGTTAGTGCTGTACCAACCAGCACTAGTTGCTGAGGTGATAACATAGAGACAGAACAATACCCTTTGTTCTCTCGTACAGTCAACACGTACCACGGATCAACAACAATTCAATTTATGATAAATCTACTGCGCACTAGTTTATCGTGATAGGCACTGATTATCACCTGGCTTCTCATTTCCTCATACGTGGAACGGCGAAACGAAGCTTTCAATAATAATTATTGCAGTAACACACTATGCGTTTAGTTGCTTCATCGCAAAGATGCTTACTTCTTCTTCTTCTGTGAATATGTCTTGGGACAGGTATCAACTGGGCAGCCTCCATGATTCTCTGTCCTGAGCATCTTGCTTCAGTTGTTCATAGCTTCTCTCTTCTTTGACATCGGTTAACATTCCAAACCTCCTTCTTTCTTTTCCTTTTCTTCCATCTACTTTTCCCTCCATCACCCTCTGTTGAAGACAATGTCTACGTAGTATGTGATCCAACCAGGATATTTTCCTCTTCCTTATAGTTTTCATCCGGTCTTGAAAGCCAAGAACAACGGCCGAGAGGATTCGTCGTGCTGACCACACGACACCTCGTAATCTGCAGGCCTTCGGGTTAAGCAGCGGTCGCTTGGTAGGCCAAGGCCCTTCAAAGGCTGTAGTGCCATGGGGTTTGGTTTTTTATAGTTTTCATCAGGTGTCTATTCTCTCCTACTTTTCTTAGCACTTCATCAGTCCACTTTTTCCATTCTTCTCCACAACCATACTTCAAAACTCTCCAAATACTTTGTTTCTTTCTTTCTTAACGTCCATGTTTCAGCTCCATGCGACACTACACTCCACACAAAACACTTTGCGAACCTCTTTCTTAAATCAAGAGAGATTGCCTTAGATGTAAAAAGCCCTCTCATCTTTCCGAAGGCTTCTTTTCCCATATATATTCTGCTTCTTATTTCTTCTGTACAGCTTCCACTCCAAGTCAACAAACTTCCCAAGTATCTGAATGATTTTACTTGTTCCAATTTATTTACCGCTAGTGTTATATTAACAGCAATCTCCTCCTTTCCTTTTCTCATCACCCTAGTCTTCGTAATGTTTATCTTCATTCCAAACTCTTAGCCCACTCTCTCAGTATTTTTCAACATGACTTTTAGATCTTTTTCTGATTCCGCTAATACCGCCACATCATCTGCGTATTTTACTGTCTTTATTGGTTTTCCTCCCACTACAACGCCTCTTGCTTTTTCCAGAACCTTCTGTATCAGTTTTTCGGCATGTATATTGAACAGAGCCGGTGACATGCAACATCCCTGTCTCGCTCCTCTTCCGATACCCACTTCTCCTCTTTCATATTCATCTACTCTAACCATCACTTCTGATTCTCATACAACCTTTTAATCAGTCTTTTGTCTTTCCAGTCTACACCAATATCTGTCATCTATGTATATAAAATAAGAGTTTAGTGTGTGGGCCTACATGGTTCAGAATTTAAAAAAAGAATGGTATTTCTGCTTCGGTCGTGTCCACAGTAACAAGCAAATGCACTTTTTAATTTTCCGTTATTTCAGTTTGTCTGTCTGTACGCTCATCAGTAAAAAACGGCTGAATTTAATGAAAATCGGTATGTAAAGTTGGGGAGTAAGGAACTACAATCTAGGCTATAAATATTTTTTCTTCGTGCTGAGTGAAATGGTGGTTTAGGGGAAGGCGTAAAATTTAATTCTCAAATATTTGTCTTATTAGTGGTCCTATCGATAAATACTAAAGTTATATCATTTATATCTCATACATTTTTACCGTACCCGCTGATAAACAGAGATATTCATGAATTTGGATTTTTGTTGTTAAGCCCATATCAACGCCGAGCCAAGAGAAAATAGGCAAACAAAATTCAATGAAAATCGGTATGTAAAGTCGAGGAATAAACAACTACCTATAAATAATTTCATTCACCCTGGTTGAAATGGCAGATTAGGGGAAGGCGTTTAACATTTAATTTTTGATTACCTATCATTCCAGCTCTGGAAGTTTGGGCTGTTAGATTGGCAGCGTAGTACTGTTCGTTAAAGGTGAGAAAATGTGTGGTTTTTCATTTGATCGAGTATTTCATATGATACCATTGTTCGTACTGACGTCGTAGTTGTTGACTTCAGTTGGGAAAACCACAAAGAGAGTCTTTCTGAGAATTCCGTAGCGAAGCACGGGTACATCAGCTAGTTCAGAAATAAATTACAGCATACGAGTGTAGATCAGTTGGCTGAGGATTCCAAATAGCGGCTTCAAAACCGGCAGAGGGAGTCGCATTTTCGAAGGATTGAAAGAAGTCTATAGACACGATGTCTCTGACGACACATCTGATTCTTACCAGACAGAATTCATTAAAAACACAGCCACGAATTCCCCAACAAACATCTGGTAGCAAAACGAACGTTGACATTGACAATGGCGCGCCTGCACACGCTAGCTGAGGACAAGCGAATGAACACAATAGTATACTACAATTTGTAGTATTGATGATGATGATGCTTGTTGTTTAAAGGAGCGTAATAGCTAGGTCATCGGCTCCTGATGGTACAAAATGTAATGACAATTTAAAAGTCCAAAATTCATCCACTGACCAGAATTCAAAACTGATGACGAAGAATGAATGGATGAATATAAATATAAAATAATCAGCGGATCCAACTCCCAATACTGAAAGTTAAAAATAACTCCAAAATCGACCCAGCGACTAGAATTCAAAAATACGATGATGAACAGTGATTATGAACTATTAGTGGATCCGACCCGCAATGCCCCACCTTCTCAGAAACTATAGTATTACTGACCAAAGGGTTGCATCTAAAGCGCAATCCTGGATCAATGATGCTTGTTGTCTAAAGGGGTCCAAAATCCAGGTCAACGGCCGCTCATAATGGCACTTATCGCTAGTAAAGCAGAACCATGGTGTTCCACACATTGTGGTACAACTCATAAGTAAGGTACGTCGCAGAGATAACGCCGATTTATGGTGTTTTTCACATAATGGCTCCACTCATAGTCAACGTAAACCCATGGTGTTCCTCACATACTGGATACTAATCACAGGCAACGCCCAGACCCATGGCGTTCCCCGCGTGATGGCACTAATCACAATTCGTTTCATTGTTCTAATTCAATCATCCTTTGGTCGCCCCTTTTAGTCGCCTCTTACGACAGGCAGGGCATACCGTCTGTGTATTCTTCATCTGCGTCCCACATCCACAGGGGGTAATTTGTAGTATTAAATCAGAAAGTAGCTTAACATAATAATTAGAATACTATTCAAAGAAATAAAGGTAATACAACATTTGTATGATTTTGAACTCCTTGTTTCAAAGAACCCACACCTTGAAAGACGTAAGACAGGTGCAAGTAACGCATTCTGACCCGCGATTCCTCAAATTTTTCATTAGTTTTCTACGTCTCCTCATTACTTTGAGGTGAACGATCTGCCCTATAGAGCTTTCCTGACAGACAGTTCCACTGAATTATTGTTCAGCGCATACAGTTGGGCTTTTTTCCTCCAAGTCTCCATCGATTCCCCAAAAAAAGTTTCTCACTATTATTGTCAAACTAGTTTCAAGTGATGGTGGTGGTGATGATTATTGTTTTAAGAGAAACTACAACTAGGCAACCATCCTCACAGAAAATTGGAAGCGATCCGACACTTCGAAAAATGAAGGTGTCAGCCAAAGGAAGACAAGGGCCACGAAAGGCGTGAAAATGAACTCCAGTGCTCGGAAAAGAACAAGAGTTGAATAAGAAAGGTCGGATAGGATAGACGAAAGTGAGGAGCCTGGCACAAGTAAGTGGAAACAATGCCAGGACTCAGCTAAGCGCCCCGTAGTCGCCAACCCATGATCCCCAGTTCAGATTCCTTGGGGCTCCTTTTAGTCGCCTCTTACGACAGGCAGGGGATACCGTAGGTGTTATTCTATCGCCCCCACCCACAGGGGGACGACGGTGCCGGGAACAGAACCCGGGACCCTTGTGACCAAAGGCCAGCACGCTAACCATTTAGCCATGGAGCCGGAAATAATAATAATAATAATAATAATAATAATAATAATAATAATAATAATAATATCCGCCTTTCCCACCCGCAGAGGCCCGGGTTCGATTCCCAGCTCATCCACGAAATTTGAAAAGTGGTACGAGGGCTGGAACGGGGTTCACTCAGCCTAGAGCGGGTGTGTGTGTTTACATTTCCGCCCCCACCTACAGGGGTTAAACTAGTTTCAGGATTGAAATCAAGGAGTAGGAGCGTATCTAGTTCACTGATAAGCCCAATTTTGTGTGTGTCCTACAGGGCTACTTCATATTCCAATATTAGCCTGTGTGTGGTGTTCTTTCTTAAGTTGCTTTACGTCGCACCGACACAGATAGGTCTTATGGCGACGATAGGAGAGGAAAGACTTACTTGGGAGTTGGAAGGAGGTGGACGTGGCCTCAATTAATGTACAGCCCCAGCATTTGCCTGGTGTGAAAATTGGAATCCACGCAAAACCATCTTCAGGGCTGCCGACAGTGAGGTTCGAACCCACTATCTCCCGGATGCAAGCTCACAGCTGCGCGACCCTAACCGCACGGCCTCAGAATTGCTAGATAATCCAAACATACTGGTCCGATTGCAGAAACGGTGTTTAGACGATGTCTACGGTTAAACAATGCCACACAGTATGGCTGCCGCATTGCAGAGACATTATCACTTGGACACTGTCTAAAACCGATGTTCAAGCGGTCATGTTTAAACACTGCCGAGAGCACTGTTTAACCTCAAATGAGAGGAGTGAATGACAATAAGATGTTATGTACCGTAAAACATGTAATTTGTATTATCATGTTGACACGATTCCGGGAAGAAAATTAGAATTAAATTAAACTGAATAATACTGAATAATAGGGGCTGCCGGGCCGGTTCGCCCGGAAGGACGTGGGTTCGAATCCCCTTGGAGGGGTGGAAGGTAAAGGCTTCCCCCATTCGTAACCTCGGCACGTGATGGGGTAGAGTGGTGAGCTCTACTCCCGGCCCCCTTTGCCCCCATGAATTAACCTGGTACTCATTTTTGGTGTAGGCTGAGTGAACCTCAGGGCTATATGCACTCTGGGTCGCCCGCTGCGAAATCGCAGCAATTCATTTGAAATGTACAAGGAGGTATCTAGAGCTCAAAATACGATTACACTTGTTTCTTGAGACTGACAAAGGGACAGTCCGGTAAATGTCAACTTGATTACAATTCTTGGTAACCGATATATATGTTAGTATGCATGGAGTGATTTCCATGGAATTATAGGTCACTTTGACTACATACATGTCAGAATTACTTGTCCCAGTCATCAGAGGGTTGTCACATACATCTTTTTTTTCTACTTGTTTTACGTCGCACCGACACAGATATGTCTTATGGCGACGATGGGATAGGAAAGGCCTAGGAAGTGGAAGGAAGCGGCCGTGGCCCAGCATTTGCCTGGTGTGAAAATGGGAAACCACGGAAAACCATCTTCAGGGCTGCCGACAGTGGGGCTCGAACCCACTATCTCCCGATTACTGGATACTGGCCGCACTTAAGCGACTGCAGCTATTGAGCTCGGTCACATACATCTACAGGGAGGAATTCACTTATATTAACTGCCAAGTAAGCACACATAATAGTGAAAACTAAAAAGCAGGTTGTATGTGGTTTTTATATATAATCGTCACGCTAATTCAGATAAGTTTTCGGTAACTATGAGATAGGTAAAGGATTATATAGAGCCTATACAGGAGAAGCATGGAGAGATATCCGTGAGAGGCTTCAGTTGGAAAATAATTATATTGGTAGAACTGACCACAAGTACAAAATTAGAAGGAATTTTAGCAGAAGCGATTGGGGTAAATTTTCATTCATTGGGAAGGGCGTGAAGGAGTGGAACAGTTTACCAGGGGTAGTGTTTGATCCTTTTCCAAAATCTGTACAGATATTCAAGAAGAGAATAAACAACAACAGAGAAAATAAATGAAATGTTAAGAGGGCATTCGACCAGTGCAGGATATTGTAAATAAAAAATGTGTGTGATTAAATAAATTAATTCCATCCCCTTGTCTATGGAGTTTGGACAGCCCAAGTAGGGGACTGCCTGTAGGGGTGAAGTACAGTGGGGACTTCGAGGGCCCTGGGACCGCTACGGTAGCTGTGAAGGCCCTTCAGGAACTCTGAAAAGTGGTGGCAAAAGGGGCTCTGGTTAAGACGCAGCAGGTCGTTATGCTACTTAGGTTCCAAAATGGGTAAAATATAAATATGTAAATAAATTCAATGTTAATTTTAATCTTATACCAGTTGTATATTATTATTAGAAGTAATTTCACATACTGAATATGAGTTGTCTATGTTTGTAAGATATAAGTAGAATTTTGTAAACAATATAAATTTATTAAGGATGATTATTAGCATAAATTGTATAATATTGTATTCTAGGAAAATTTTCTTCGTCTCTTTGTTAATTTAAAATTTAGTGCTTGACAATAATGTATTTTAGTGTACCATTTGCCACCGAGGTAGACACCTCATTTGCAAATAAAGAGATTTTTGATTTTTTTTTTTGATTTTTTGAAGTGGTGGTGATGGTGGTCATTATTGTTTAAAGAGGACGACTGGGGAAGAAGAGCCGTGGCCATAATAACAGCCCTAGTATTTGCCTGGTGTAAAAATAGGGAAACTACGATCTTCACAATGCAAGGTACATCTGTATGGCCCGTACAACACGTTCGGTTACACACTACTATTGTTTCATCTTCCCTTCGTCGAAGCTACCGTATTTATGAGTAGATTACACTCACTGTAACAGCGCTATGATCAATGCTACACTTTCCCATACGGTGGCGTGTCGCTTTAGTGTCGATAATATTGTGAGATTTAATTTCCACCGAAAGCGATACTCTTATCTGTGGGCAAGTCATTCTCATGCTTAGCCATATTTGAGTAATGTGTAGGAAGACAAACAGCTGACTGGCGTTCGGCGCGCGCACCGACGAATTTGATTGCTTGCGACAAGCAAAGAGTTTCATGAAAGATACTTCTGTCTCTATTTTTAACCAATATTGAAACTTTAAACGATGTCTAGTTAAACACCAGCTGAACACTGTTTATGCAATGGAAGATCGTGATCGATTTAGACGTTGTTTAGGTAGACGTTGTCTAAGGCTTAAAACTTGTCAACATTTCTGCAATCGGCGCATTCACTTTAGTAAAACAGGTGTAATGAACATTTGGTTATAGGAACCTAAATCACTGGACCCGATCCATTTCTGCTACACTAAATGCTTCGGATATAGTGGCCCAATAAAGCGTAACGCTCGAGGAAGGATGTCACTGTAAAAGCAGGAATACAGTGTTTCTTGGCAGACATTCTTTAGGGCCGATGACCTAGATGTTAGGCCCCTTTAAACAACAAGCAAGCAAGACATTCTTTACGAAGTTGACAACTTAAGCAAATGGCTTCTCTGTCTGAAATCTCATTTTGATAGCCAGCAGGCTAATTCGTGGTGGTGGTGGTGGTGGTGGTGGTGGTGGTGGTGGTGGTAACTGTCGGCCCCGCGATGTAGGGGTAGCGTGTCTGCTTCTTACCCGGATGCTCCAGGTTCGATACCCGGCCAGGCCGTCGATTTTTACCTGGATCTGAGCGCTTGTTCGAGAACCACTCAGCGTACGTGATTACAATTGAGGTGAGAAGGCGGCTCCAGACTAGACAGCCAAGAATAAGGATGCGACGTGCTGACCACAGGACACCTCGTAATCTGCAGGCCTTCGGGCTGAGCAGCGGTCGCTTGGTAGGCCATGGCCCATCGGGGCATTTGCGCCACGCGGTTTGGTGGTAAAATTGTTTTAAGAAGAAGTAAAGTGGGCAGCCATTCTCTTATGACTGATCAGAACAAAAATGGGAGAGGTTCCAGTCTTCGAAGAATTAAAATGTCAGTAAGACGAAGGAAAGGAGCGCCAAGGACGTGAGAAAGAAAGACCTCTTAGGCTTCGCAAAACTAATACGGTCGAGGTCGGAACGTAAGTGTTGATGATTAAAGAAGGTCAGATGACAAAGATGAAAGCAAGGAGGCTGGCACGCGTAGAAGCAACGTACCCTCAGCTACTGTAAGGGCCAGCCCACGTTATAAGTTGGAAGCCCTTGGGGGAGTGCGGGATACCCCTTTTAACTGCCTCTTACAACACACATGATATTATAGTAACGTTACTGTTTTTGTTTTTTTGTTTTGCAGTAAATCTACCGACACAAGGCACCTTCACACACCACCGACCTGAGCTGGGATCAAACCCGCCAAGTTGGGCTGAGAACCCCAGCGCACTACCGTCTGAGCTACTCAGCCCGGCTAGTCAGGCTCCATGGCTAAATGGTTAGTGTGCTCACCTTAGATCCAGAGGGTCCCGGGTTTGATTCCCTGCCGGATCGAGGATTTTAAGGCGACACTCTGGAGATAAAAATATAGTTTTACCTAACGCATGGATTTTCACGAAACTTTGTAGGAATGTCACCTACGTAAAAGTAGAGATATCGCAAGCATTTCTTTCATATACAATGAATAGTTTTCCAATTTCTTTGAAATGTTTAATTCCATTTTTTCATGAAATTTAATTAACATGTTCATGTAAATAAATTCGTAATTATGTAGATAATACTTCTTTATATTACTAATACTAATTTATATAAGGAGATATTTCGTTCTAAAATTTATGTAAACAAATTTTGGACTTAAAAATCCCTACTACTTGAACAATTCTGAAATTAAAAATTCCATACGCAGGTTTCTTAATATAGCTGTGACACATACACCATACAAATTTTGTTACATCTGGCAGAATATGGGAGAAAAATGCGATTTAAATGTAAAATTACAATCGGCAAACAAAGCATTAATACAGTGATAAATTGTTTGAATTCAGCGGAATAACTTCGTGACAAGAAAAAAAAACTCAATCCTTTCAATTTCAGTCGTAAAAAAAGTTCACCAAAGTGTCGCCTTAACTTTGATTGGTTAATTCCGACGGCTCGGGGGTTGGGTGTGTGTGTGTGCCGTCTTAATCGTCAGTACAGTAGGGCCCCATGTCACAGACGCGCTGTTCCCCTGTAAGGCGTCAACTCGCAAGACCTGCACCAGGCCTCTCCGCCCGGCTGCAGGAGATTCTGCGGTTGCAATTTGCCGACCTTATTCACAAAGAGAGGACGAGAGAAAAATCATTGAGTTACGCGAGCGAGGCGGGATAGCTGAGTAAAGCACTGGCTGGTATCTTTCCTAGGCGAGCACAGTTCGAATCCCTACCAACACGTAAACACGTATCAGATTTGTTTAAAATTAAGTCATGTTCTTTTGGTTCTGATTCTACGTGAAACGGGAAGGCCCCATGGCTATAATCACATAAAACTGATGATGATATTTGCTTTACGTCCCACTAACTACTTTTACGGTCTTCGGAGACGCCGAGGTGCCGGAATTTAGTCCCACAGGAGTTCTTTTACGTGCCAGTAAATCTACCGACACGAGGTTGTCGTATCTGAGCACCTTCAAATACCACCGGACTGAGCCAGGATCGAACCTGCCAAGTTGGGGTTAGAAGGCCAGCGCCTAAACAGTCTGAGCCACTCAGCCCGGCCACATAAAACTACAAGCTTGCTTTTGCTTGACGAGGAAGAGAGTGAGAAAGTGTCCCGACAGTGGTAGAGTCACTGGAAGGTGTCAGGACTGTTACAAGGCAAGGGCAAAGTGTAATCTAGAACACAAAGTCTAGAAAATAATTTGTGTTTTAAAAAAGCCAACCAATCAATGATCTGCATTTGGAGCTATCACCCAGGTGGCAGATTCTTAAACGTTGTCAAAGAACTTGGAAATATATTCCAATCCCTTACTCCTATAAATGATTATTTGCCCCAGTTGTCCTCCTGAATTCCAACTTTATCTTCATGTTATGATATTCCCTTGCCTGCTGCCATTTCTTGATGGATACAGTACTTTTGTATCCATCTCTTGGCACAGGCCAGAGTAAAGTGTAGCTTCCACCGAAGTACCAGTCTCATCCATGGCTGTGACAATATGGAAGCTGCTGGGGTATGGGTAGTGCTGAGTAATGGCATTCAGAGCACGACTAGTGCATCTGAGTGTTATGAAAGGTGTTGCTCATAGGGTCAGTCGTGCTGCAATAGCACTTTCTGACCCAGTGAGGAAAGCAATGGCAAACTACCTCACTCCTCATCTTGCCTAGTACGCCTCATTTCGGTGCTGCCATTGGTTTTTGCGGTTTCCTTATAACCGCATAATCTTTGGTGGTGCTATTTGAGGATCCAACCAGCCTCTGGGCTGATGACCTAAGACAGATGATATTCCCTACTTCTGAAAAGTTCCGCTCCGCCTTATTCGTTAACTAATTCCATTTCACGCAATCCCTCCTCTGACAGCTCGAAACATACCACACAGTCCGAACATCTCGTCTCCTTACTTCTAAGTCTTCTCAGTCCAAAGTCTGCAACATTTTCGTAAAACTACTCCTTTGTCGGAAATCACCCAGAACAAATCGTGCTGCTTTCCTTTGGATTTTTCCCATACACTCGAGCCATACTCTAACTGCGGTGTTACCAAAGATATATATGCCCTCTCGTTTGCATCCTAAATACTCTCATAACCACGTGCAGAGATCTGTCGCCTTTATTTACAATCCCGTTTATATGATTAACCCAATGAAGATAATTCTTTATATTAACACCTATAGGTACTTGCAGTGATCGCCGTGATGTACCATCACCCCATCAACACAATAATTCAAACTGAGAGGATTTTTCCTCTCCGTGAAACGTATAACCTGATGTTCATCCCATTTACCATCATACCATTGTCTGCTATCCATCTCACAACATTATTTGCGTCCCCCTCCGGTCGCTTACAATCCTGAAACGCATTTACTACTCTGCACAGTCTAACATCATCCTTATCTGTGATTCCACTCGTATCATTTATGTATATAAGGAAATATAATGGTCCTAGAACACTGCCCTGCGGGACCCCCTCTAAACAATATTACAGATCAGATAATGCTTCACCTATTCTACTTCTCTGAGGTCTATTGTCTAGAAATTTAGACACCTAGTCAGTCCAATTGGTCTAATTTTTATGATGGTGATAATGATGCTTGTTGTTTAAAGGTGCCTAACATCTAGGTCATCGGCCCCTAATGGTACGAAATGAGACGAAATGAAATGACAAATTTAAAACCCAAAATCCTCCACTGACCACAATTCAAAACGTGAGGACGAAGAATGAATGGATGGATATGAATTTAAAACTATCAGTGGAACCGACCCACAGTGCCTCACATGCACAGAAGCTGGCGTAAAACAATAGTATTACTGACCAAGGGACTGCTTCTATAGCACGATACGGAATCGATGATGCTTGTAGTCGAAAGGAGTCCAAAATCCAAGTCATCGGCCCCTCGCAATGGTTTTTATCGCTTGTCATGTTGCGGTACTAATCAAGAGTAGCGTAGACTCGCGGTATTCCACACATTATGGTACTACTCACAGGTAATGAAATTCGCACATGTATTACAGACCTAATGTGTTTCGCACATTGCGGCGCCATTGACAGACAACGCAAACCTATGGTGTTCATCACCTAAGTGTACTAACCACAGGGACTCGTACTGTCCCGTGGTGTTCCTCATATAGTGGGTACTAACCATAGGCAAGCCAGAACCATGGGTTCCCTCATCCCATGGTGTCGCTCATATAGTGTTAATCACAGGTACTGTAAAAGCCGTCGCGCTCTCGTTTGCTACTAATCACAAACTTATTGTTACCTAACATAGTGGTACTACGCGCTAGGAAAAGCGACCCATGGTGTTCCTCGCGTGGTGGTAATAATCACAAGGAGTTTCATGGTTCTAATATTATCATTCCTTGGTCGCCCCTTTTAGTCGACTCTTAAGGCAGGTAGGGGATACCGTGGGTGTATTCTTCGTCTGCGCCCCCATCCACAGGGGGTGGCCTCATTTTTGTCGGTAACCTCCTCGTTTTTCGTGACTGTCGATATCGTGATCGGAGACACGGGCTCACCAGTGTGATGTGGAATTCAAACCACAGGAATATGACTTTTCATTTCAAAAATCACACGTACAATGGCCGGAATTCAAACCGCGACCGCCTTGGTGAGAATCCAGCGGCTAAACCACTCTGTTATCACGCTCCCTTAAGTATTAATAAAAAAATGCAGCAGGCAGTGACCCATAACCGACTATTCCTGCATTTCAATGCCAAATAAAGAACTGTAAAATTGATTATTTGTTATGCTGTATTTTGTTCTCGTTTGAGGAACAGATAAATCAATGAAACTGGTATCCGGTCCATGGCTCAGTGGGCACTGTCTTGGCCTTCAAAGTACGGTGTCGCAGGTTCGATAACAGACTGGGTCGTGGGAAATTTAATCAGAGTGCGAAATAAGAAAGAAATGGTGGTGGTGGAGAGGGGGTGAGAAGGATCATAGGACTTTAATAATAGTGTTTATTTCAAGCAGTGCCCGACGGGAGGAGGACTATATAATTATCGAGTAAGTAAATTACCCCCTCCCAACGGGAATGTAAATTTTAAATCTTTTTGTTTGAATTCTGTTAATATAACAAGAATGATAAACACTGGAAAGTTATTTCGTTTGTACACTCGTTAGGTGAATATTGTCCTATTGACTACCTATCGGAAACACACCCTCAGCAAGAAATACAGGAGTGGTGTAAGTTCGAGCTACTTAGAGCGATGACAAGGGAGGAGGCCTTCAGGCAAATTATATTTTTGCCCGGGTTTCACATGGACTTGCCACCGCTAAATTGGTTTATTGTTCAAGGTCTGGCATCTTTCTATTACAGTATTTCTATATTATGTGTATTATTGCTGACCTTTTATGAAAATATGCAGTGAAAGACATTAATTTCAGTAATAAATGTGTTCTAGATGTTTCTCATTTTATAATGAAAGAATCACCCCCGGACAATTTTAGTGGGCAGGAACCTTTGAGATAAAATCGTCGGTGGGGGAAGGGGTGTTCCCAAAGCGATTTCGCACGCTGGTTTTAATGGTTCGGGAACAGCAACTCTCAAACCACTCACAACACAACACAATAGCACGCAGCTTGCCATACACGGCACACCCTGCCCACCCTCAACGAACTATCTTCCGGCCTTTAAAAATATGAATGGTTCGGATTCGAACCCGCAATTTTGGGACCTATGCTCTAACACTGATCTCCAGATGGAGCTGTATCTACACTCATGTCCGGATACAAATGCTTGCTGGTACAAACAGGTGAGAACAATGGCAGGAGGTACAACGAACTCTGGCTATAATTAGCCTCCACGGATTCCACTGTGTTTGAATTTCACTAAAACAGAAATGCCCTTCTCTAACCCCAGCATGCACTTCCATTTTTTGAATACAGCGCGTCAGTTGCGTATCTTGTCTTGGAAATAGGTTATGGTATCAATCGCAATCTTCTCTCCGTCGGATGCGTAATAAAGAAATCAATTTTAAACCGCCCCTGTAGCACGGGTTGCCTAGCTTACAGCAAAGACTTCGAGTTGCAGCGTGTCGTGTGCTCCTCTACGGAGCACCATTTATAAGCTGTAACAAAGTATATGGAAAAAGCTACTGTCGTCCAAAAAATAAATAAATAAATAAATAAATAAATAAATAAATAAATAAATAAATAAATAAATAAATAAATAAATAAATAAATAAATAAATAAAATAAAAAAACCAATGCACTTAATTTTCATAGCTGCTCTCGCTGAAAACTGGGCATATTTTGTGTGCTTCACTAAAAATCCTGTAACGATAAAAGGGCCTACTGTACAGTACGTCCTTGTTGTAGGGTAGGCAACCCGTGCTACAGACTTTCACTATGGCATACTCGACGGAGAGGATTGCAACTGATACCATTTATACAGGTTGTAACACATAGACGTAGAAAATAAGTTTTATGGACACAGGTCCGGAAACGCTTTATTTCCATGTTAGAAATAATTTTTTACTACTCTACGCAGTACATTAACTATGGGAAACACACAGGAACAGTACGTACTAGCATCCAATGTGACGGCGGTTAGGGTTTGATGCATATTCCACTGTTAACGAGGGGCATTTTGAACATTTCATGCGGTATGCTGTTCTTATCCCGTGTATTTCCCATGGTTAATGTACAGGCTGAGGCAAAAGTGCGTGAACATTCGACAAGGCGACAATACTTCACGAAATATTGAATGTAGAGAGGTAATAATCGACACACATGATTGGCATGACATGGGGTTTTTTTTTGCTACTTGCTTTACGTCGCACCGACACAGACAGGTCTTTTGGCGACGATGGGACAGGGAAGGGCTAGGAGTGGGAAGGAAGCGGCCGTGGCCTTAATTAAGGTACAGCCCCAGCATTTGCCTGGTGTGAAAATGGGAAACCACGGAAAACCATTTTCAGGGCTGTCGACAGTGGGGTTCGAACCTACTATCTCCCGAATACTGGATACTGGCCGCGCTTAAGCGACTGCAGCTATCGAGCTCGGTGACATGGGGTTTTATTGACGCCAAAATAGAGTACGTAAAGGTTCACTAACAGTGCCTTTTCTGGTAACGTCAACATGCCGGGATTGCAAGCGCATCTGACGGCCTCTCTCACGAAGAGAGGGCCTCGAGGCCTAACTTCGCCACTGTAAAAAAAAGCATAAATAAATAAATAAATAAATAAATAAATAAATAAATAAATAAATAAATAAATAAATAAATAAATAAATAAATAAATAAATAAATAAATAAATAAGACATCTACTTTTATTCTATACACGGGTCTCACACAGCATCACTAACTTGTTGTCCGACTCGCTGGCTGAATGGTCAGCGTACTGGCCTTCGGTTCAGAGGGTTCCGGGTTCGATTCCCGGCTGGGTCGGGGATTTTAACCTTCATTGGTTAATTCCAATGGCCCGGGGGCTGGGTGTTTGTGCTGTCCCCAACATCCCTGCAACTCACACACCACACATAACACTATCCTCCACCACAATAACACGCCGTTACCTACACATGGCAGATGCCGCCCACCCGCATCGGAGGGTCTGCCTACAAGGGCTGCACTCGGCTAGAAATAGCCACACGAAATTATTTATTACTAACTTGTTGCTGTCCAGCGCCATCTGTTGGTCATTTTGAGTACTTTATTTTGGTGTCAATAAAACCCCGTGTCGCGTCAAGCATGTGTGGCCATTTTTACCGGACGTATTGCTGTCCAGCGCCATCTGTTGGTCATTTTTTGTACTTTATTTTAATTTTTTTAAATATATGCGTGAGTTTTTTTTCACATATGGTTAAACTTGCTTGACCAGGGTATCAAGGGAAAAAATGTTCGCCATACTGGGGGACTATGGAATTAAGGTTAGATTATTAAAATCAATCAAAGGCATTTATATTGACAATTGGGCTGCAGTGAGAATTGGGAACTTCTTGTTCAGGTTACTTACAGGGGTTAGACAAGGCTGTAACCGTTCACCCTTGTTCGTAGTTTGCATGGATCACATGCTGAAAAGTATAAAATGGCAGGGAGGGATTCAGTTAGGTGGAAATGTAGTAAGCAGTCTGGCCTATGCTGACGACTTGGTCTTAATGGCAGACTGTGCCGAAAACCTGCAGTCTAATATCTTGGAACTTGAAAATAGATGCAATGAGTATGGCATGAAAATTAGCCTCTCGAAGACTAAATTGATGTCAGTAGGTAAGAAATTCAATAGAACTGAATGTCAGATTGGTGATACAAAGCTGGAACACATAGATAATTTTACGTATTTAGGTTGTGTGTTCTCCCAGGATGGTAATATAGTAAGCGAGATTGAATCAAGGTGTAGTAAAGCTAATGCAATGAGCTCGCAGTTGCGATCAATAGTATTTTGTAAGATGGAAGTCAGCTCCAGGACGAAACTATCTTTACATCGGTCTGTTTTCAGACCAACTTTGCTTTACGGGAGTGAAAGCTGGGTGGACTCAGGATATCTTATTCATAAGTTAGAAGTAACAGACATGAAAGTAGCAAGAATGATTGCTGGTACAAACAGGTGGGAACAATGACAGGAGGGTACTCGCAACGAGGAGATAAAGGCTAAGTTAGGAATGAACTCGATGGATGAAGCTGTACGCATCCGGCTTCGTTGGTGGGGTCATGTGAGGCGAATGGAGGTGGAGAGGTGACCTAGAAGAATAATGGACTCTGCTGTGGAAAGTAAGAGAAGTAGAGGGAGACCAAGACGACGATGGTTAGACTCAGTTTCTAACGGTTTAAAGATACGAGATATAGAACTAAATGAGGCCACAGCACTAGTTGCAAATAGAGCATTGTGGCGACGTTTAGTAAATTCACAGAGGTTTGCAGACAACGCCGAAAGGCATAACAGTCTATAATGATAATGTATGTATGCAATCTAAAATATATGTAATGTCTGAAAGAAGAGGTAGGCCCTATTTCACTGATATATTTTTCCACTATATGTACGCATACCACCAGGATTTTACATTTTAAAATATCCCTTCATTAAATATGCGACTGAAACTAAAATTATGAATGAATTTGGACCGCATTAGTGCGTCCATTTTGCCAGTTTTAGGTCCTTTTTAAAATATTTTCAAGTTTTCCTACAGGTTTGTTTAGGCAATTTATATAGGTCTTCAACTTCCGACTGATGACTATCATTCCCCGATTTAGTCAACCGGGCTGATGTGCGAGCGAACCCATGAACTAGGTCTCAGAAAGCCATCGCTCTACCAACTAAGCCACCCAAAGGAAATCGGAACACATGGCATTTCCGACAGAAAAGGTGGGGAGGGTCAAAGTCGAGCCGTCGGATTTACCGTCCGAGCGCATATATCTTTTACCAGCACACCGACGGGCGAGCTAAATGGCCCCTACTGGCCTGTTGCTGCGAAACTAATGAGCCGGCACGGTGATGTACAAAGAATGTCATGTTATTTATTTAAGCTGAGGAGCACGCATTATTAGTCACGGAGAGATGGGGAGGAAGTAGAGCCGCTTGATATTAATAAATGTAGACATTCCTGTCGAATACCTTCTTCTACGTATGTATGATGTATAAATATAGCCCACAATCACACAGTGCCACACCTGGAGACACACTTCATCACGGCGAAGTTCCACGTGGGCAACGGATAATGAAGTGGAAATAATAATAATAATAATAATAATAATAATAATAATAATAATAATAATAATAATAATAATAATAAATCAGCTATAGAGCCAAGGATACACAAATTGGAAAGAGAATATGATAAAACAAAAATACATACAACAAAAAATGTTTATCTAAAATTCTTAAAATAAAGCACTATAACATTAGCTGTGAAACGAGAATGCTTACATGGCAGTGAATGCTTAGTACTCAATTATAAACTTGAAAGATTGGAAGTACTAGAAAGAAGAATTATAAGAAAAATATTAGGCCCTCAGGAAAGTACAGAATTTTTGAAAACAAGCAGTAGTAACGAAATGTATTAGAACATAGAAAATATATCTATAACAGTACGGAAGAGGAGACTGCAATTTTTTAGACATATTTACGGAATGGCCTCCATAAATTCTTATTTTTCATGCATCGACCTCTTCTGGCTGGTTTTCACTGGTCTTAAATCTAATTGTTGGATCAACTCTTATGCACTAAATGGTCTCTTGCCAACATCAGAAAAATTTTCAGGATGATTTCCACATTCGCATACGTCTTTCCACAAAGCAGTCTTCCGACCAAACTGTAGACTGATTTTGTTGCATGAAACTTACAAAACGACGGAAGTGCTGCAGTTCGTCACAAAACTGTTGATCATCTGTCACACAAGCAGCGCTATAATCAAGTCTGAACCACGCTTACTTTTCTGCGAATGCGCGATATATTACACATTCAATATATATTTCATTTCCTTTTATTTCTGTTTTTTTAAATATTGAAAACATTTCTTAGCAGATAAAGTAAGGGTCCCCATACTACGAAAAACATGAAATTACACTATTTCGTCAATTGTTTAGAAAGTTAAAGGGGCCCAAAATCGAATTTCGAAAATCCCTTCCGGCCTAAAAGCAGTTCAGGAAAAACAGCCTAAAATCGCTTCTTTCTTTACTCGTTACCTTTTTTATTCAAATCCTAGCCGAAGTAACTTATTTTTTAATTATTTCTGTAATGTATTCCTTGGTTCAATACCCTCAGGCGCACCGAATGTAGTTGTACGGGCTTAAGTGGAACTCTGCATTACTCACATTCCCCCGTAGTGGTAGAAAAGATAAACTGCTAAACTAATCGGCTGGGTAACGATTGCAATTTTCAGGAATAAATAAAGAATATATTCTCATACTTTGTTATTTTTTATTTGCCTAAAATTCGTAGCTCATATCCCTACGATGTTTTCAGCATTGAGTTGCTTGTCTGACGAGCTACAACTGTGGATTTATTATTATTATTATTATTATTATTATTATTATTATTATTATTATTTACAAGTTGATTTACGTCGCATAGGTCTTATGGCGACGATGGGGCAGGAAAGGGCTAGGAGTGTGAAGGAAGTGGCCGTGGCCTTAATAAAAGTAGTTTCGGCATTTGCCTGGTGTGAAAATGGGCAACCACGGGAAACTACCTTCAGGGCTGCCGACAGTGGGGTTCGAACCCACTATTTTCCGAATACTGGATACTTGCCGTACTTAAGCGACTGCACATATCTTCTTGTTTTACTTCCCTTTTCACTGTGTGCTGGGTGCTCTCCTGAACTCCCCCTTGGCACTGTGTTTTGGGTGCTCTCATGAACCCCCCTTTTCACTGTGTTTTGGGTGCTCTCAAGAACTCCCATTTTCACTGTGTTCTGGGTGCTCTCCTGAACTCCCCTTTTCACTGTGCTGGGTGCTGGGTGCTCTCCTGAACTGTCCATTTCACTGTGTTTTGGGTGCTCTCATGAACTCCCCCTTGGCACTGTGTTTTGGGTGCTCTCATGAACCCCCCTTTTCACTGTGTTTTGGGTGCTCTCAAGAACTCCCATTTTCACTGTGTTCTGGGTGCTCTCCTGAACTCCCCTTGGCACTGTGTTTTGGGTGCTCTGCTGAACTCCCCTTTTCACTGTGTTTTGTGTGCTCTCCTGAACTCTCCATTTCACTGTGTGCTGGGTGCTCTCATGAAACCCACTTTTCACTGTGTGCTGGGTGCTCTCATGAACCCCCCCCCCCTTTTCACTGTGTTTTAGGTGCTCTTATGAACTCCCATTTTCACTGTGTTCTGGGTGCTCTCCTGAACTCCCCTTTTCACTGTGTTTTGGGTACTCTGCTGAGCTCCCCTTTTCACTGTGTTTTGGGTGCTCTCCTGAACTCCTTTTTCACTGTGTTTTGGGTGCTCTTATGAACTCACTGAGATTTGCGCAACCCCATAAATACACTCTATCTCAGATTCTTCTCAAGTTGAAGACAATATCGAGAATGGACAATCAGTGTTATTCATGAGAAAGTGATAAACTACCAATTAGCTTAGGAAATGACCGAGCAGATCCATTGTTCTGCTCAATTAGCATAACTTTCTGTGTCTACACGGGAATGCTTTACGGTCTGCAGTAGTCACAAGGTCTCGCGACTGCAACCCCGGTCAAGGTTGTGCGAAAAACTGAACCACGGAACATATACTGTATTTCCAAGAAACTTCCGCTGCTGACATACAAGAAAAAAGTACGCTTCGAGCTTCACGTGAGTAAAAATTTCAGGGGGAAAACGTGCATACATCTTTATGAATTAAATAGTTGCATTTTTCAGTTCGATTTTAGAATAAACTTTCCTCTTTAATTTGCGAAAATAAAATGAATTGAGGGACTGGGTGCAAGCAAGGCACTTCTCCAAAATGCAATTTTCGAGAAAATCGATGTTGAAAATTAGAATTAAATTAATAATACTGAATAATAGGGGCTGCCGGGCCGAGGCAGTAAAGGCGTGCTCGGTTCGCCCGGAAGGACGTGGGTTCGAATCCCCGTCAGGAAGTCGTAAAATTTAAGAAACGAGATCTCCACTTCCGCAGGTGCATATGGCCCTGAGGTTCACTCAGCCTACACCAAAAATGAGTACCAGGTTAATTCCTGGGGGCAAAGGGGGCCGGGAGTAGAGCTCACCACTCTACCCCATCACGTGCCGAGGTTACGAATGGGGGAAGCCTTTACCTTCCACCCCTCCAAGGGCCTTCATGGCCTGTACGGAGATGACTTTGCTTTTTTTGAATATTGAATAATCTGTTACAGTGGGAGCCATTTCTTTTTGGCGACTTAATTTATCTAAATGTTCAGTTCTTCAGTCTGTCCAGACAAATTTATGGTTAAATAAAATTACACCGAGCTCGATAGCTGCAGTCGCTTAAGTGCGGCCAGTATCCAGTATTCGGGAGATAGTACGTTCGAACCCCACTATCGGCAGCCCTGAAAATGGTTTTCCGTGGTTTCCCATTTTCACACCAGGCAAATGCTGGGGGCTGTACCTTAATTAAGGCCACGGCCGCTTCCTTCCCACTCCTAGGTATTTCCTGCCCCACCGTCGCCATAAAACCTATCCGTGTCAGTGCGACGTAAAGCAAAAAAAAAAAAAAAACGAAAATACACGAAAAATAAAATATTTAACAACAGATTACATTGTTACTTTTTACGTATTTTCTAAATTCTATGTATTCATGAATTGGTTTCGAGAGATTAAAGAACCTAACAGAGATGATCTTGAACAATGACGAGATGTATGTCAGGTAGTTTTCTTTAGTCTCTACCTACGAAAGTATTATTCTTATCTGAAATTTAAAATAAATATTGCAAACGAGTAAATACTTCCAAACTGATAAACATCAATAAAGGCATGATTTCTTCGCATTGACAACGAACGCGGCAAAAATATTTTGAAACGATTTTGAGGTTTCTTTACGAATCATGTGATTCTGGTTAAGAAAACAGTGATGATGTTTCGGCGAATTGCAGCCAATTAAAGCGATAAGGCCAGTTTAAAAAGCGAAATTTTTACTTATTTTGCGATTAGTGAGAAACTGCAGCGAAATTCATGGGAAATAACGAGTCTGAAATTGTAATCCAACATCACGTGTGTGAAGGGAAACAGAAGAGAGAATAATAATTCCTCAATTCGACAGAAATACCTGTTCGTTTTAATATTGTAGGAAATTCGTTAATGGTATTGCGAGAGTGAAAGAGTAATGTCTCCTCCAATCGAGTCCCAATCAAGATTAGATAATCAATGATTATCAATATTGATTCTATTTATATGTATATATATCTTTAACATAAATACTTTACAAATCACATAACTGAGGCTTTGAATGATTTTAGAAAATTATTACAGCGAAATTCAAGCGAAACAGCGGGAAAAATTGTTTCCTTTTCGCGAAATGGTACATATTATATTAATGCGAAAAACCCATGCCTCTGAACACCAAGTAGTGGACGAGTTCTAGCGATCGTGCCTTCACTGAGGTTCACCCTCAGCATTTGCCTAGTGTGAGAATGGGAAACCACGGGAAAAATATCTTCAGAGCTACTGAACCACCATCTCCCAATGGCCCATACAGTGCAGCAAGCTCGTTCGATAAATGCCGATGTATGCCACTTACTAGCTGCTACGTCCCATTCTGTCGTAATTGTTGCTTATTTTCTGTAACTTTAATTCTTTTAACAAAAATGTTTTCATTTTAATTCAAAAAAGTGTGGGAGAAATTTGCATAAAATTTTTCAAGGTATTGTATTTTATTTTTCAAGACCACATGCTCTAGATTCACTTTTCCGACACACGTTATTTAACTTTAAAAAAAATAATAATAATGTTACTGGCTTTACATCCCACTAACCACGTATTTCACGGTTTTCAGAGACGCCCGCGGTGTCGGAATTTAGTCCCGCAGGAGTTCCTTTACGCTTTTAAAATGAATTAGTAGGACAACATTAGAAAAAAATTATAATGATTAAGAAAAAAAAATATTTTCTAAAGAGAACCTACGAGATTCTAGACTACGTTGTTGATATAGCTCATGAGTGGACATTTACCGGTTCATGAAACACGGTGGTTCGCTCAAACTACAAAAGATGGCACTGAAGTAGTTAACTGTTCATTCCTCCGTCACACTTTCGTAACGCAAACTGTATCATTTTCCCTGTTTACAACCCTTCCAAACTGCAAAAGAGAACATTGAATTTTGAATTTAACAAGTATATTCCGCATTGAAGAACATTAAGTCAAAATTCTTAGATTGGAGAGTGATTTTGACCTTTTTGTAAATCATTTGCACGTCCAACCTGCAAAGGAACACATCTGCAGCTCGAACTAATATCAGTAATGACATGCTTTTAAAAATCTGTGTCACTGCAGAGTTTGTGTAGATATATTCAAACATTTTTCAGTTTCTAAGGACATGACATTATGACATTGTGCAGCTAAAATTTTGCCTCTGTTTGCTTCTACTTATACGTGTAAGCAAATGAACTGATGGTGGTGAAGATTGTTTTAAGCGGGAGGACAACTTTGCAACCATTCTCCCTTAACAAACTAAATGGAAATAGAAATGAGAGTAAACAAACTAGGCCTATATATCAAAGTTTTGAAAATGAAAGAAATAATAAATAGGCTAAATGTTCTTTTTTTAATGGCCGAAATGGATATGAACACATCTAAAGGGAACATACGTTTCCCTAAATAACAGACCACGTGGAATTTAAAGGAATCACGAGTGGGTGGTGTTTGCTGGGTTTGCGGGTTACTTATCAAGAAGCTTGGCACAAGTTCTTGAATCACATTAGCAAGATATGTTTTTGTTAGTACTAATACCTATATTATTTTAATCTTTTCATGCGATATAATGTACATAATAATAATAATAATTATTATTATAAAATAACAAACCAAGACAATATTCATCCAAGGCAAAAGTTAAGAATTACACATACCTATTTAAGACTACATATAAATCATTAATATCATTTCATCATCTCTGGAGCTTTTCCTAACATTTTAGACACATGCATATTGCCTTGCATAACGATTTTACATTATCGTTTAATAACGACAGTGAGCAAAAACTTACTTACGGTCATACATGCGTGAGCACGAAGAAAGTTGGGGTCACTTACCATGACCTCAACATCACAATAGGAACCCCACTTACCTGAAAAGAAAGGAAAAACATTATTAGCAGAGTAAGGTCAAGGAACTAACTATAATAAAGTTACAAACTACAAAATTAATTGCTTCATTGAGGGAACACGCCGAAAGCTGGGTACACAAAAAAACACATAGCTTTCTGGTTAAAAAGGAACCTCTCAAGGCGAAGTTCTGGGAAATGGAAGTATTAACGTTTAAGTTATTTGTCTCAATAAATGAAAGGGAAGAGAAAGGACCGATGCCCAGTACCAGAAAGTGATTTTTGTTGGTCTGGGGACAAACGTTATTATCGGACTGGTATGAGAGAGAGAACCACCAATTGACCACCAAGAGTTAATTCCTTGCCTTTGCGCCGTTTAATGTACACTACAGAGATGCGCAGGTGAAAGGCGGGCTGGATCTTGGCTCTGCCTCCGGTACGAAAAAGAACTCCTTCGGGACAATTTCCAACACCTCGATGTCTCCGAATACCGTAAAAGTAATAGTAGTACGTAAAACCAATACGCGCCACACAAAATTAGGTTCAGTCGGTAATTCAAGAGTTTACGGAGGCAAATAATACTAAAGAAGAAGAGCCCTCATGCTAACATTGCAAGTACAGTATCGCCTTGGCTATGCAGAATAATAAAGATTAAGTGAAAAGGAAAAAAAAAAAGGAATTATTTTAGCTGGTAAAGAGAGCTCGTTAAATTTGATGTTCCCCAGCCACTATTTGCGATATTCCCTGGAACTGTTTGACATTCACTTAAACCTGACTTTACGTTCTGGAACAAGAGTTCCGAATGTCCGAAGAAAGAAGATATTGTGTACAGAAAACGAGCATTATCGGCGGGGATAACTTCTGAATTTATTGGTATAAGAGACTCGTGGTCGCTAGTGTCTCAAGTACTTGCATATCGTTTGGTCTGGAGCCTCAATTAGCTTTGTACCTGTATCGCACTGAAAATTCTGAAAGTTTGTCGGTGGAGTTCGGCTTCACCCTGTATAATAAATCTCAAGTACAGTACCTATCTCTCTCTTTTCCTATCCTTGTCTTTGAGAATCTGTTGAGGTTATTACCTTCCAGCTCCCATCAACAGTAATTTGCGGACGGCCTTCAACCAAAATCTTGCGTTGCGGTCATGGTCCAATCTAGTCTAGTCACATCACAAACCATCTTGCCTCAAGCAGGAGATTGGTTGATTATGCCAGGCGAAAGGAGATGGCTTACGAATAGGTGAAGGACGATGGAATATGCCACGAGGAGTTCATTCTGTGTCTATATGGAAATCCGTACTTCGTTATATATGAGGTCTATGAATATTACTGAAATCGTCTCTTAGCCACAAGATAATCACTAAGAACCATTTCTAAGGAATAGTCGTTTGCGTCATTTCTATCGCATCTTCATCTACATATCAGACTCGTAGATCAGTTGCCATTCAAGACGAAGAAAAACAACTCTTGCAAGCAGTTCTGCTTCCAATACGTCTAACATTCCACCATTCTCTCCCATAAAAGGAGATGTAGACTAGCTGAAGTGGTTGACATTTGAGGAATTTTGTCCCGCAGAATTTTTTTGTGTATCGCAGTCATTAATTCTGTTTACCAAACCTACAATGAACGAATGTACTTATTACACTTATCGTAACATAAGAGTAAAACTCCATAGTTTGTCCAGATTAGCTACAAAGAGTCGTATTTAATACTGATATGTAAATACGACCTAAATATCATTCCATGTAGAGTCGTATTTAATACTGATATGTAAATACGACCTAAATATCATTCCATGTTAAGGAAGCAGTATTGCTCCTACGGACCTACAAGGAGTGAACACCCCCCCTCTTAGACATCCATAATTCCTCGTGATTAAGGATTATACTGTTTACTGTATTGTGAAAGAAAAAGAATGAGGCATTTTTTTGTCCGTGAGTTACTAAAATAACTACTTAAAGTTCTCTATTTCATAAATACATTCGCAGGGAGAAAGTACAATGGCAGGAACAGCCATCGCTTTGTTGCCTTTATTTTCCTTTCGAGTCCCCTCAGGTACATGTAATGCGTAAACTGTTGCAATGTGAATCGCCTACAGCTTTACCAGTGTTGAAGAGAAGTCATCTGTGTGTGTGTGTTTTTTTCTAATATTCTCGTTGTGTCCAGCAGTTGTCACTGAAGATTTTGATGCCGTAGTGTGCAGCGATACATCATGACGCCATGACTTGTACTGACATTCGCAACGTTTTCTTTTGTTATTTAGCTGTTGTTTCTTAAGCGCATTTCATTTTTACCATTCTCTTCGTGGGGCGATACGACGGCACAGACCTGGGCAAATTCTTTATGTACAATTAACTGCATCCTCACCTCCGAGCCTGTATCAATTATCTGTTGCCTATTTTCTCCCCCAATTTGCCTTCAGCTTCAATAGTGAGGTTCTGTATGTGCAGTAGTCTACCCTTGTTGGTGTAAAAACTTAAACTGAACATTTCATAAAATCAGTTTTCAGCTTCCTCCTTTTATTTTGAACTTGAACTGTCGTTTTCCCATATTGCTGTGAAAACCAAAATGAGCCCCCTCAAAAAAAAACCCTGTCCCCATGAAATCCTAAAAATAATTCTTCCACCTTTTATCTTGACATTAAATGCCGAGTTTCACTAATATAAATGCCGCCGTTTTCCCGTCCTGCTGTTGAGCAGAGCCGTTCGATGTGGCAACTCTATTGTCATAAGAGCAATACTGTTTTCTTAACATGGAATGACCTACACCTATTTTTCTTTCGGCTACCAATGAACTATTTATTAATATTATCAGAACAGAAGGATAAACAATTTTCACTTCCTCATCTCCTTGGAAAACAAGTCGTTTCAACAAAGCTACAATTAGCAGGCACTGAGCGCTGGCTCATTCTGGGATCAAATTCCGCGGTGAGATGATAACGATGACAGAGTGATCACCTGATCGCTGGTGTTTGTTTAGCTTTCAGCCCGAAGGCTGGTTGGATCCTCAACAGCTCCGCCATCAGCTGTCGTAGATGGCCTGGGCATCACTGAAGAGACGTGCTAGGGAAATGAGGAGTTGCTTTCCTCACCGAGCGAGAAGTTGCTGATACGTATCAGTCTGCCAAGCCCACTGGAATGCATGCAACAACCCACCCTATGAGCAACATTTTCAAACCATTCATAGCAGGGACTGGCTGCATAAGGAATGGCATTAGTAGCATCGCTCATACCTCAGTCACTTTCATTTCGTCAAAGCTAAGGATAAAGCTAAGATAGATCTATAAAAGTAACAAAAAAGAGACGTATTGAAGTAGAAAATATTGCAGTGGAGGTGATTGCCTATTCCACGTATGCGCAGAATCTCTGTTATTCCGTCAGTTGTCTCCACAGTTACCTTGCCCCCAACGCCACAAACACGCTTCGGCACCCGGCACAATTCCTATCCTCGCCGCTAGATGGGGGATTCATTTATTCCATTCCTGACCCGGTCGAATGACTGGAAACAGGCTGTGGATTTTCATTTTCAAATAAATAAATAAATAAATAAATAAATAAATAAATAAATAAATAAATAAATAAATAAATAAATAAATAAATAAATAAATAAATAAATAAATAAATAAATAAATAAATAAATAAATAAATAAATAAATAAATAAATAAATAAATAAATAAATAAATAAATAAATAAATAAATAAATAAATAAATAAATAAATAAATAAATAAATAAATAAATAAATAAATAAATAAATAAATAAATAAATAAATAAATAAATAAATAAATAAATAAATAAATAAATAAATAAATAAATAAATAAATAAATAAATAAATAAATAAATAAATAAATAAATAAATAAATAAATAAATAAATAAATAAATAAATAAATAAATAAATAAATAAATAAATAAATAAATAAATAAATAAATAAATAAATAAATAAATAAATAAATAAATAAATAAATAAATAAATAAATAAATAAATAAATAAATAAATAAATAAATAAATAAATAAATAAATAAATAAATAAATAAATAAATAAATAAATAAATAAATAAATAAATAAATAAATAAATAAATAAATAAATAAATAAATAAATAAATAAATAAATAAATAAATAAATAAATAAATAAATAAATAAATAAATAAATAAATAAATAAATAAATAAATAAATAAATAAATAAGAGGTATTCGACTAAACGAGGCCATAGAGCTGGTTACAAATAGAGGATTTTGGAAATGGTTAGTAAATTCACGGAGGCTTGCAGACTGAACGCTGAAAACATAAATAATGATACTATATTTGCTGGCGGGACCTAGTGTTTACAGTGCACTATGTCTTCTGGTATAGGCTAGAGCAATTTTTGTTACTTTCATAGATCTGTCTCTGTCTTATACTTGGCTTTCACAATGAAAGTGACTGAGGTATGAGTGATGCTAGTAATACCATTCCTTCTGCAGCCAGTCCCTGCTATGATTGGTGTGAAAATGTTGCTCATAGGGTCGGTTGGTGCATGCATTTCAGTGGGCTTGGCAGACTGATATGTAATACCAACTTCTGGCTCGGTGAGGAAAGCAACGGGAAACCACCTCACTCCTCATTTCCATCTATGACAGCTGATGGCGGAGCTGTTGAGGATCCAACCAGCCTTCGGGCTGATGACTAAACATACATACACACATACAGACGTATGCATGTACTTATTATCAATATTGCTATTTATGGGTCTGAGACCTGGACTCCGAGAAGAGGGGAAGAAAGTAGATTGAAATTTTCTGAAATGTGGATATGGAGAAAAATGGAGATGATCAACTGGCAAGACAAATTAAGGAATGAAGTTGTATCGGAATGTGTAAATGAAGAAAGGACGACAATACTGCGAACCATTCAAAAGAGAAAGAAGAATTGCTTAGGTCATTATTTACGAAGGAATGTTTATGAACACAATGACTGGAACGGAAAGTTGCAGGGAGAAGGTTGAGAGGAAGAAAGAGAGGTATCAGAAGATGGAGAGTGTGAAAATTAATGGAAGATGCTGGAAGACTTAAAAAGGATGGCAGAAGACAGATCGGCTTGGAAAATGCATGCGAAAACCTGCTGATAGGCAGAGAACCGATGATGATGATGATGATGATGATGATGATGATGATGATGATGATGATGATGTAGGGCCCGCATGTTTATGACACGATTTTTTCTTTATATTTTTTTTCCATGGAGAATACAAGCATGACTTTATCTACGGTGACTAAAATTACGCAATTTTCACGGGTCATATAAAGTTATATTTTGGCTTTTTTTAACGTTTTTGTCATTTTCCGGTAATTTTTCATATTATGGTCATATTTACCCGTGAAGTTTCGTGTTTGTGTCAAATTTCTATCTTTTTATTCCAATTTCGCAAAGCTGCTTGCAGTCGTCTCAAAGACAGATTTTTCACATCTCCTAATTGCTGGCTGTATTTTTTTTTTTAACAATTATCTTTCTTAGAAATACATATTTATGTGAATTAGGAGGGTAAGCTGTATAGAAAGAGACAGATGCGTAAAAGCCGACAGACATATATGAGCCTTAATTGAACTGTTATGATTTCACGGTATTTCAAACATGCCCCAATGACATCCTGAGATGTTGAGCGGTCTTTTTCCCGTTACAAGACATTGTTGCGTGAAAACAGAAAAATGAAAATAGAAGATCGTTCTTATTTGAAAGCTTTAAAACGTCTTCCATCAAAATGTGATATTTATTTCATTATGTGCAAAGTCGAGAGTTGCCTCTGGAATGAGTAATTAAATCAATTAAAAATACCGTACCGTATAATATTAAAAATTAATACTTCTTTATTATTACTGAATGTGCTAGATTTTAAAAGTATATTTTCAATATAATGTTAATTTAAACAGCGGCAAGATTTCGAAAATGTGACCAACAAATTTTAATGATGTTGATGATGCTTATTGTTTTAAGGGGCCTAACATCGAGGTCATCTGCCCCTAATGGTACGAAATGAGACTAAATGAAATGACAAATTAAAAGCCCCAAAACATCCAATGACCACAATTCAAAACGTGAGGACGAAGAATGAATGGATGGATATGAATTTAAAACTATCAGTGGAACCGACCCACAATGTCTCGCATTCACAGAAGCTGGCGTAGAACAATAGTATTACTAACCAAGGGACTGCTTCTATAACACGAATACTTAATCGATCATACTTGTAGTCAAAAGGGGTCCAAAATCCAAGTTATCGGCCCCTCATAATGGTACTTATCGCTAGGAAAGTAGAACCATGGTATTTGTCATGTTGCGGAGTAGCGTACACTCGCGGTATTCCACACATGATCTACTACTCACAGGTAATGAAATTCGCACATGTAATACAGACCCACGCTGTTTCGCACATTGCGGCGCCATTTACAGGCAACGGAAATCTATGGTGTTCATCACATAAGGGTACTAACTACAGGAACTCGTACTATCCCATGGTGTTCCTCATATAGTGCTACTAATCACAAACCTATTTGGTACCTAACATAGTGATACTACGCGCAAGTAAAAGCGACCCATGGCGTTCCCCGCGTGGTGGTACTAATCACAAGTAGTTTCAAGGTTCAAATTTGATCATCCCTTGGTCGCCCCTTTTAGTCGCCTCTTACGACAGGCAGGGGATACCGTGGGTGAATTCTTCCTCTGCCTCCCCCACCCACAGGGGGCCAACAAATTTTAAAGTCATATTTACTGTTATATTTTAATACTTTTTAGGTCGTAAATGCTCGCATATTTCTAACATTTTTAGGTAATAAATATCCGGGCCCTAATGATGATGATGATGGTTATTCGCCAAACATACAAAAAAAATGAGTTCCAGATTATCTGAAGATAAATTGTGCATCGCTCGTTCTATTACTACAGATGAACACGTCGGTTAAGGGGTCCGTAATAAACGAGGTAGAAACAAAGAACTAAATTGTGAGAAACGAAATTGCTAGTGAGGACGTGAGAGTTGGTAGCTTCTCAACAAGGCGGTCAATAGACGTGAGAATTTTCAAAATGCTAAGCCACTTCCCTGCGGCTCGAATTCTACGCCCTGAGTCTTTATTACTAGATTAACGCTTTAAGTTATCTTTAACCTACAAAATATTGGTGTATTGAACATATTTGGAGCCGTCATAAGCGGAACAGTGGTCGCGCACAGCGTTTAGAAGAACGACACAGCGGGCCAGGCTAGGCACGCCTTTCGCGCGTACAACTAATGAATGCCCCTTCTGTCCGCGTCTTGGAACGGCACTTTTATTACATCATCGTCTGTATGTCTGTGTGTGTCTTGTACGGCCGATCAACACGCGTGCATGCTAGATGGTCCAAGCTCTGTATCCAGCGGAGAGCAGCCATCTTCCAGAAAACAATGTTGTTATGGCTAAAGTCAACACAGCCACCAGCTGTGTCTTATTCCTGAGCATCTTAATAATAATAATAATAATAATAATAATAATAATAATAATAATAATAATAATAATAATAATAATAATAATAATGTGTTGTTTGAGTCATCAGTCCATAGACTGGTTTGATGCCACCCTATCCTGTGCTAACCTTTTCATTTCTACGTAACTATTGCATCCTACATCTGCTCTAATCTGCTTGTCATATTCATACCTTGGTCTACCCCTACCGTTCTTACCACCTACACTTCCTTCAAAAACCAACTGAACAAGTCCTGGGTGTCTTAAGATGTGTCCTATCATTCTATCTCTTCTTCTCGTCAAATTTAGCCAAGTCGACCTCCTCTCAACAATTCGATTCAGTATCTCTTCATTCGTGATTCGATCTATCCATCTCACCTTCAGCATTCTTCTGTAACACCACATTTCAAAAGCTTCTATTCTCTTTCTTTCTGAGCTAGTTATCGTCCATGTTTCATTTCCACACAAAGCCACGCTCCACATGAAAGTCTTCATAAACATCTTTCTAATTCCGATATCAATGTTTGAAGTGAGCAAATTTCTTTTCTTAAGAAAGCTCTTCCTTGCTTGTGCTAGTCTGCATTTTATGTCGTCCTTACTTCTGCCATCGTTAGTTATTTTACAACCCAAGTAACAATATTCATCTACTTTCTTTCCTAACCTAATATTTCCTACATCACCTGCCTTCGTACGACTGCACTCCATTACTTTTGTTTTGGACTTATTTATTTTCATCTTGTACTCCTTACCCAAGATTTCATCCATACCATTCAGCAACTTTGAGATCTTCTGCAGTCTCAGATAAAATAACAATATCAATATAATTAATAATAATAATAATAATAATAATAATAATAATAATAATAATAATAACCCGAAATTAACGTCAGAAACTATATCTGCTATATTCCTATTTTTATCCCTAAATCGATTAAAAAGCCTTTTACTTTAATCCGAGAAACTAAAATATTTACCGACTAGTTTTCAGCATCTTGAAATATTTCCTCAATACAGAGCAAAGATCAGACGCTATAGCACGGTTATAAAAAAAGCGAAAATTCTGGACTTTACAGTTCAGAATTTTTGATACTGAATAAGAAAGGGGAAATGGATGAGCTCTCCTTTATGTGATTGAAGCTTGGACGTTAAAAGAGACCACCATCAAAAGACTGGAAGCCTTAGAACTTTGGTTTCATAGAAGAATGTTCAGTCTTTCGTGGACTGACCATGCCACTAAGGAACAAATATAACAGAGAGCAAACTGCAGAAAAGAACCGGTAACCACCATCAAATGCAGAAAAAATTGTAAACCTAGGTCACGTTTTGCGTGGTGAAAAATACGCAGTTTTACATCTAAACCTGAAAGGAAATGTTGAAGGGCGCCGAGGAGTGGGCAGGAGGAGAATAACATGCCTTAAGAATATTAAAGATTGGACAGGCATAAAAAGCACTGAAGAACTCTACAGTGTGGCTGAAGACAGAAAAGCACTCTCCACATTGATCGCCAATGTGCGGGAGACTGGGCAGGGCACACAGAAGAAGAGAAGAAAGAAAGAAAAATCTTGAGAAAGATCTTAGGACACGAAAAAAGAAACGATGGTACATAGAGGAATAGGAGAAATGAAAATCTATGCAGACAGACAGAGAAGATCACAGACGAAACTTAAGTTTTATGGACACCTCACCAAGAATGAACTAGAGTCGACTAACAAAGAAAATATTTAATAACATCAAATTAAAAACAACTACTAAATGGGTAATTAATAATTTCGTGTGGCTATTTCTAGCCGAGTGCAGCCCTTGTAAGGCAGACTCTCCGATGAGGGTGGGCGGCATCTGCCATGTGAGGTAACTGCGTGTAATTGTGGTGGATGATAGTGTTGTGTGTGGTGTGTGAGTTGCAGGGATTTTGGGGACAGCACAAACACCCAGCCCCCGGGCCATTGCAATTAACCAATGAAGGTTAAAATCTCCGACCCGGCCGGGAATCGAACCCGGGACCCTCTGAACCGAAGGCCAGTACGCTGACCATTCAGCCAACGAAGAAGAAACAAGAAACAAGAAATGACATGGAGGAAGTTGGCATCAATCCAAAATGAAAAAAAAAAATGATAAATTCCAGCGGTTCCAGGAAAAACAAAATGAAAAGTCCAAGAACATGTGGTCAGATGAGGAAAAGAGGAGCCACAGCGAAATGATGTTCTGGGAGAAGAAGGAAGGACTAACCAGCAAGCCAACTGTTTACCATAGTTCAGAGTAGGCGAAAATCGAATAAAGAAGAAATAATAATAATATAATTGAATGGGTGAGATTAAAAAGGAAAATATTCCACTTGCAGTAGTTTTCGGTAAACTAAAAATAACAGTTTTACTACAAAAAACAAAACTCGGATTGAAAAACCAACAATAACATATTCGTTTGTATGTATATTAATCACCACACTGCAATACATAATATTATCAAACAGTATTAATAATCTGGCTCCCGGCTCAACATAAAGTCAATGGAATCGTACCCTTCTTTTATCTCACTGGGTTTGGAAATGCAAAGAGTCTACACAAATTTGATCTAATTTAGTTTACTTTTTCATTCAATATTATCATTAGTTTTCACACCCATCAATATTCTGTAAATTATTCATAACGTAAAGAGAGCCTCCGTGGCTCAGACGGCAGCGCGTCGGCCTCTCACCGCTGGATACCGTGGTTCAAATCGCGGTCACTCCATGTGAGATTTGTGCTGGACAAAGCGGAGGCGGGACAGATTTTTCTCCGGGTACTCCGGTTTTCCCTGTCATATTTCATTCCAGCAACACTCTCCATTCTCATTTCATAGCATCTATCAGTCATTAATAAATCACTTTGGGAGTGGCGACCCCATCGTACTAATAGCCTATATCTGCATCATTCATTCCATCCCTGACCCGGTCAATGACTGGAAAACAGGTTGTAGGTTTTCATTTTCATTATTCATAACGTAAAACTTTTTTTGTTGGCTATACTATTTATTTCATACAAAGAATGTCTACTATATCTTTTGTATCACTTGTCACTGTCATCGTCGCCCGGAGCACTTGTTGGTGGACAAGTTAAAATGTTCTCATATAACTGTTTTGTTTAATCAGGAGTCATATATATTTTGCGAAGGAAGGTCCAGATGTCCTCCTCTAAACAGTCTAAATCTTTCAGTAAGCGGGCCTTCAATGAACTCCTTAGCTGCAATATACTCTGGTTCCTCTATTTTGAAAGTCAGATATGTGTGCTTACTTATTTTGAATGATTCTTTCGAGCCTTGAGTAAACTCTTTTTGTAGTCCTTAATTTCTTCATTTAGTATTGTGTGATCATAGTCCGACTCGTTGGCTGAATGGTCAGCCTACTGCCCTTCGGTTCAGAGGGTCCCGGCCGGGTCGGGGATTTTAAACGCTTCTGATTAATTCTTCTGGCTCGGGGATTGGGTGTTCGTGTATGTCCTAACACTCTCCTCTTCATATTCAGACAACACACGACACTACCAACCACCACAGAAACACGCAATAGTGAATACTTTCCTCCAATAGGGTTGCCGTCAGTAAGGGCATCCAGCCGTAAAACAGAGCCAAATCCACACGTGCGACGCAGTTTGCACCCGTGACCCCACTGGTGTGGGGAAAGCGGTAGAAAAAGGAGGAGTATTGTGTGATCACAAAACAAAGGGGATATCTTTTTTTGCCTCTATGATAATTTGATCATATTCTCCCAGTGTTACAAAAGCAAACTGGTTACAGACTTTGGACATCTTCAGACTTAGCATTCTATCAACTGACACTCCGGATGAAGTTCACGTATTTAGTAATACAGAAATATATTTAACTCATGATAATGAACAATAGTTTTCACATTCCTGAAGTGTCAGCAAATCCATTTCATCTCATCACAATGAAGAAATAATTTAAAGTACACTCGCAAATTCCATATTTTGGAACTAAAAAGATTCCATAAAAACTCAATTTTCTAATTATGAAACCTCCTGAAAGTTTCAGTCTCCTTTCAAACAGGAAAGCAAACGTACAAATGTATCTCCTTCATTTAGAAAAGTGTTCATTACAACTGTTATCAATACCAATCTTGCCAATGTGAGCATAATGTTAAGAAACTTAGAAACTTAGTCAGCAAGCGCAGGCAAGGCCCCTAAATCCAACGTCAGCAGTTCCTTACAGGTGGTCAGCTGTTTCGCTGACACGCCATGTAACCAACGAGTACGCAGAAATACGTTTAACTTAATTCATGGAGTATTCATTTGTGTCTAAGGAAATGTAATAGTCCCTTCTCGTCACCGAATTCCCAATGACAATTATTCCTGAGGACAAATTTCCCAAAAGCAAATATTCCCAAAGCATAACATTTCCAAAGAGTTCTACTTAAGAGATTTTCCAATAGAAAAATTTCCCAATGTACAAATTTTTACATAATCACTTTCAAGTCACAATTTATAGCTCAAAGGTACGTCATGATATCATTTCTTTCTTTGCATTCTTCATGTTTGGAAACAACACATTAAAATGTGATGTTCATACTGCGCCCAGTACAACTTAGAAACTTTCGATTTTCTGACCTATTTCTAGTTAGTTTTTCATGGATTCAGTGGCCAACTGTTCCTTTTCAAGCTCGTTTACAAAGATATAAAAGCTGGGAATGGTTCAGATAAATGGTTTGTTCTTGATTATTTTTGTCGTACTGTTTCGTACCGATTCTGGGCCTCTGGAATGAATCGAGCACTAATTGACCTTCAACGACCTCTTGGCTGTCTGCCTCTAATATAATTTATTACTTTCAAAACGGGCATAAATCCTTCAGCAATATCTTCTAAAACAACATCGAACTGTTGTACCACGTGTCCTCTTGGTATCAACACATCATATTTGTAGCTCTCACAATGCTACAATCTTCAGGATTGGCTTACTGTTAGTTATTTTGGAAAAAGTAGATTGAAAAAATAGTCTACGATCTAACATACGCAAATAATGATGGTAAAGTAAAGTAGACAATACAATTTTGCGACGAAATGCATTGGGAAATACTAACTGGGAAAAATGGATCAGGAAAATATGGACTGGGGAAAAGCGTACTTTGAAATTTAAAGATCTTTGTGTAAAATGGATCAGGAAAAATGGCCTACAATCGTCCCTTCTTCCTGGTCTTTTCCCTATTACTTGGGGTCAGAATTTTGGATGGGTTTAGCCCAGTTTTATGGCCGGCTGCCTTTCCTGTCGCCAACCTTGTGTAAGATTCTGGGGCCTAGATATGTTAATGGACAACGGAGACTGGGACCATACAATGAAATGTACAAAGAAACTGAAGGAATTGCGGAATCCATAAGGAAAAGAAGAGTCCAGTTTTATTGGCATCTCCGAAATATGGACCATGAAACACTTAAACGAAAGATCCTGACGCACTTTGAAGGGAAGATCGTTGTTCGTAGGTAGCTTAATGAAACCCGTCTAGACATGGTGAAAACGGGTATCACACACGACGATATTCAGGAAAGAAACCGTTTCAGAGGTAAGTCAGACTTGAAGGGTTTCCGAGAAGAAATTGGAAGGAAACCTCCAAAGTTGATTTTCTCGGAAGATGACAGGAAATCATTGAGCGACTGAAGCAATATTGGCAGAACATCCGAGCTAAGAACGGTAGAAGATGAACACAAATCCAATGCACTGAAATTGTTATTCCGTGGTCCAAAGTGGAGTACAATCCAACCGCGTTGCGGCTTAACCTCGATATCAAAAGCACTAAAAATGCAAGAGTGTTAGGAGTTACAGTAATACAGGGTCGGGATAATATTGCCAGGATGATGCTCTCATCTCCGAAAAACTTGTTTTGAGAAACTTGAGAAGCAAAATAAAGAAAAAGTGTTTCTCGGTACAAAAGCAAAAAATCATGACTATTTCCTGAATCAGTCAAGATAGGTAGTCTGAATATTTTTCTTTGTCTTATTAGTTTCAAAGAAAAGTGTTGTTTATTTTTTCATTTATTAATTGTGCTAAGTGCTGCTTTTACTGCAACGTATTGGGTAAGTTAATTTAAAAAAACAATACAGTAGTATCATTTATTATCATTGTAACTGTACTTTCAGTACGCCTGTTCTATTTTTAACTTTTTGCGGGTTAACTGCAATTTTACTTATCCGGGAAGCCTTAACTCAACATTATCCCGGTTAATCGAGAGGTGAATGTAAATCAAATATAATAATAATAATAATAATAATAATAATAATAATAATAATAATAATAATAATAATAATAATAAGGTAACTACAACAAAAAGTGTTTATCTAAAAACCTCAAAATACAACACTACAATACAGTAGTCAAAACGGAATGCCTATACGCGAGAGAATGTCTAGTATTGAATTACAAGCTCACTAAATTAGAAGTACCGGAACTATAAATAAGAATTATACGGTCCGCTAAGATCTACAGAACTCTGGAAATCTGGTAAAATATACCGGAACATAGAAACCATAACACAAACGATGAGGAAGAGGCGATCGGTATTTTTTTGGACATTTATACAGAATGGATGACAACAGATTAACCAAACAGATCTTCAAATATATTTGGAACAACCTGGATTCATGAAGTCAAGAAAGATTTGGAAAGAAACAACATAAGAGAATAAGCAGCAACAGAGAGAGAGAGAGAGAGATTTTTAAAACATGTTAAAAATGGAAGGATTCCAAGGTCGAGAGAGATAGAAAACAGGATCAAAATAGTCCAAAGAGAGGAAAAGGAGAGTGGTGGTGGTGATTATTGTTTTAAGAGGAAGTACAACTAGGCAACCATCCTCTATATAACACTAATCAGAGGGAAAAATGGAAGGGATCCGACACTTTGAAACATGAATATATCGGCCAAAGGAAGACAAGGGCCACGAAGGGCGTGAAAATGAAAGACTCCCTAGCCCTCGCAAACCTAATAGCGTCGGGGTCGGAAAAGAACAAGAGTTGACCAAGAGAGGCTGGATAGGATAGATGAAAGTGAGGAGCCTGGCACAAGTAAGTGGAAGCAATGCCAGGACTCAGCTGAGGGCCCCGTGGCCGCCAACCCACGCTCCAAAGTTCAGAGCCCCTGAGGCCCCTTTTAGTCGCCTCTTACGACAGGCAGGGGATACCGTGGGTGTTATTCTACCGCCCCCACCCACAGGGGGCAGGAAAAGGAGACACAGTGAGCAGATTAAGGAGTATTGGGCGAAGAAGGAAGAACAAAGGATGAAGCATTGAAACTGTCACGTGGTCCCCAGAAGACCCTAACGGAGAAACGCAGAAAGAAGAAACAATGCGGTAATAATAATAATAATAATAATAATAATAATAATAATAATAATAATAATAATAATAATAAATAAATAAATAAATAAATAAATAAATAATTGTGGGATGTTCGAACAGCAGGTTCCATTTTTCTTCGATGGCAACCTGTGATCCAACTGACGATGTATTCCACAGAGCAGGGAACGGGGGTGGGGATATACCTCCGTGAATGCGAGAAGGTAGGTCCGGAGCGGCGCGCAGGAGCAAGTGAAGCGAGACTTTGTGGGTCCTTGTGTGTGGTCTAGCGGCCGGAGTTAGGTGTGGCAACGTGGCACGGAGCTCACTCTTATCAAGTTAGTGAGTGAGATCTTCCAGACACAGCAGGTGGAAAACTACTTTCATCTTCTCCTGCTTAGCTGCCTGCTAGCATGGCTCTGGTCGAGCGGAGCATAGCAAGGAAAACTGCAACACCGCTCCTTCCATCATTTATTTACATCACAAGTTACTGTGTTCTGGACTGTTTTAATTTCGTCAGTCGTGTGTAGTTGTTATTGTTAATAATTTTTTTTTTTAATTTAGAGACTAACAGAAGTATTATTATACAAGCTGGCGAGACCTAGTGTTTACAGTATACGTCGTCTTCTAGCGTGGGCTAGAACACATTTGTTACTTTCATTGACCTGTCTTAAGTCTAGCATTATGTTATTGACTTTACGTTCCACTAACTACTTTTACGGTTTTTGGAGACGCCCAAGTGCCGGAATTTAGTCCCGAAGGAGTTCTTTTACGTGTCAGTAAATCTACCGACGCGAGGCTGACGAATTTGAGCACCTTTAAGGAAACTGTGACACTTGCACGAAGAGGGAATGTGTTGTTGACATTTGCATGGCTCGCCAAACATTCCAGGAGATTACTAACCATAGGTAAGTCAAACAGTGACACACGGAGGACCAAGCAGGGAAGGGAAATACTCACGCGATAGATAGATAGATAGATAGATAGATAGATAGATAGATAGATAGATAGATAGAGCTTATATCAGGTGTTCCATGTTGAACTAGTGATAATTTTACTACAGCTATGAAGTTCACCAAGACCATCAGTACAACGGATATCAGTGTATTATGGACTATACCAATAAACATCTACTGACTTATTACCGCGTAGATTTCAAGAAAAGTAAATGGAAAGGAATAATGATAATAATAATGTTTCTGTTCAAAACCAGATATCCATAGTATCAATACGAAATACGGGCAAATCAACAGAGTCCCTCACTCCAAATACCTGGGCGAAAACCTCGAACCTACCGGGCAAGAATAGCCCAAAACAACCGTGTCCAAAAACTCAGAAGAGCATATGGGAGAACAAGAGAAATCTACAACAAAATGTATGTCTCTCCACATTAAGATGAAATAAAATGTCGTATGGCTTTTTTTTTTTTTTAGTGCCGGGATAACCCAGGACGGGTTCGGCTCGCCAGGCGCAGGTCTTTCTATTTGACTCCATCGGCGACCTGCGCGTCGTTATGAGGATGAAATAATGGTAAAGACAACACATACACCCAGCCCCCGTGCCATTGGAGTTAACCAATTAACATTAAACATTACAATACTGTAATCAAACCTGAGGCTTTAATGCAGGGGAAACTCGAACGCTTCATAAAAAGGGCGTGCTCGAAAATATCCTAAAAGAAGAGCGAAAAATCACGAGGAAAATGTTAGGACCAAGACACACGGAAGAAGGGTACCGCCTCCAATCCCGGAAATCCACAGAAAAATTATATAATATTGCGGCAGACCTCAGTAAAAGAAGGCTAAAATTTTATGGACATGTTAAGAGGCTTCCAGAAACCAGACTAACCCACCAAGTTCTTGAAAGAGTTGATAAACTGAAGAATTTCCCTTGGACACAACCAACAAAAGCGAACACAAAAAACGCACAAATTCAACTTAAAGAAATTTTGAATCGAAATATATATAGAAAGAAAACTGACCAGTGAGAAATTACTCCAGAGAATGAAGTACCAAAAAGAGCAGGTACCAAGTGGACGGAAGAAAAGAAGAGGATCTTTAGTGAACAGATGAAAGCATCCTGGATCCTCCGCAAACGAAATAATAAATAAAGCTTCTTGTGTTCCGAAAGGGGCCATTCACGTATAATAATAATAATAATAATAATAATAATAATAATAATAATAATAATAATAATAATAATAATCGTTATCGTTTACGTCCCACTAACTACTTTTACGGTTTTCGGGGACGCCGAGGTGCCGAAATGTTGTCCCCTTGGAGTACTTTTACTTGCCGGTAAATATACCGACAAAGGGCTGATGTATTTGTGCCCCTTAAAATTCCATCGGACTGAGCCACGATCGAAACTGCCAAGTTGGGGTCAGAAGACCAGCGCCTCAACCGCCTGAGCCACTAACCCCAGCTGACTTAGTCTCACTGACTATATGAAAGTGACAAGAGGTATGAGCGATACTAGTAATATACCATTCATTATGCAGCCAGTAACCTGCTACGAATAATGTGAAAATGTTGCTCATAGAGTCGGTTGGTACGTGCATTTCAGTGGGCTTGACAGACTGGTAAGTAATAGCAATTTCTGGCTCACGAGGAAAGCAACGGGAACCTATCTCACTCCTCATTTCCCTACAGCACATCGTCTATGACAGCTCACGGCGGAGCTGTTGAGAATCCAACCAGCCTTCGGGCTTAGTAGGCTAATGTACTCAACATACAACACATGAACCTACCTGCTGTTGTTTGGATCATCAATCCATAGACTGGTTTGATGCAGCTTTCTATGCCACCCTACCCTGTGCTAACATTTTCATTTCTACGTCATAACTACATCCTGTATCTGCTTTAATTTGTTTGTCATATTCATACTTTGGTCTACCCCTACCGTTCTTACCGCCCACACTTCCCTCAAAAACTAAATGAACAAGTCCTGGCTGTCTTAAGACACTTCTGTACGGTAACACCACATTTCAAAAGCTTCTATTCTCTTCCTTTCTGAGCTAGTTATCGTCAATGTTTCACTTCCATACAATGCCACGTTCCAGACGAAAAGTCTTAAAAAATACCTTTCTAATTTCTCTAACCACGTTCGAAGTGAGCAAATTATTTTTCTTAAGAAAGGTCTTCCTTCTTAGATGTGAAGCTTCCACGGCATGTAGACTTTTTTTTAGTTCTTCCGGGTTGAACCGTGTTGCTGTTTCCTGTACATTCCGTACCGACACTTCTAATACACTGCAGTATTGCCTGGGAGACGGACTGTGATTACCTGGGGTAGGGGTATTCCAGTCGCCTTGACGAAGAATACGGCAATGTATTCGACATGTCGGCAAACTGTACTTACTTGTGCTAGCCTGCATTTCATGTCTTCCTTACTTCACATAGGCCCTGCACAAAATTACAATTCGGTCAGTACAATTCAAATTTTTGTGTCATACTTTGTGTTCATCTGGGATTAGGTAAAAGAAAGTACTAAGTAGATTAAGTTCAGTTTCTTCTGTCAACCAAGTTGTTTGTGTGAACAGCTTGACGGGTGTTTCTTGAAGCTCTGTAATTTTCCGTGAATTTACACGGTCATCTGGAGAGTGCACTTGGCTATATATTATTTGATTAGTACACAGTGGCATAGCAATATTAAGGGGAGAAAAACAGGCCACATCAAGTATTTTCCGTTAGTATTCGCTGTAACGCAAAACTGTACAGTAACCAAGTTGTGTAAAATATTAATTTCCAATCCTTAATGTTTTATGAACTGTTGTTACCTTACGAATAATAACAGCGATATTCTGATTATGACCTTTTTCATGAACTTTGTAACCACTTCGGAAATGGCATTATAATATATCATTTTGGAGATGTTAGAAAGTGCAAGTGCCGACCCCGCGGTGTAGGGGTAGCGTGCTTGCCTCTTACCCGGTGGTCTCGGGTTCGATTCCCGGCCAGGTCAGATATTTGTACCTGTATCTGAGGGCTGGTTCGAGGTTCACTCACCCTACGTGATTACAATTGAGAAGCTATCTGACGGTGAGATGGCGGCCCCGATTTAGAAAGCCTAGAATTAACGGCCGAGAGGATTCGTCATGCTGACCACAGCACACCTCGTAATCTGCAGGTCCTCGGGCTGAGCAGCGGTCGCTTGGTAGGCCATGGTCCTTCGGGGCTTTTGCACCATTTATTTATTTATTTATTTACTTATTTATTTTTAGTCGTGTAATACTTATTATATATTATAACTAGCAAGATACCCGTGCTTCGCTACGGTATTATACTGAAATTTATAATTGAATGCTTATTGTTTTATATATAATCCGCCGAAATTCGCGATCTGACTGGTTTTCTGAGAGAATACGCCATAATTCGCGATCTGACTCGTTTTCTAATAGATTACGGCAAGTTTCCTCCCATTTTTCAATCTTTCTTTCCAGCAATCGATTTCGTACTTCCCGGGCTAGGTCCAGGTATTCCACCCGATCAGTTGGGTCCCTAAATCTTTGCCATCTTTTCCTATAAGCATTTTAGTATGGATCAATTCCTTGAGGAGATCCGGCGTGGTGTCGTCTTGGGTGCCTTGGCGGTACTAAACCCGCGGCCGGACTGCGTTCTTAGTCATTACCCGTCCAGGATCCGTTTCCAGCGCGGTCCGCACATTAGACGACGGTTCAGAACATTATTGAAGAAAAGTTTGACCGGAGTTTCAATGGCAATCAGTGTGGGTTTGATTGGCAATCATCCTATGAGAGTTGCAGAAACAGCAATCAGTGTTTGATTGACGATCGATCTCTCATCAGATATGACCCGCAAATTCATGCTGATCAAGCACTGATACTCCAATCAGTGATTGCAGTCTAAACTCAAGGATGCTTTGCTTTCATTACACACATCTGATTAAACGTGTCAATGATAAATACATTTCATGTAGAAAGTGCGGTTTGAGTGACGTACTATTTTGTTTCCCGTAGTCATTATTCCCATATATAACCTCAACCTTGAAGATGAAACGAGTTCATTTATATCAACCAAATCTTGAGATAAATACTTATCTCTGGCATATTAATATCCATGTAACCGAGACTTTTTAGAATAGACAGTCTAATCCAGGGATTTCCAATTGGCGGCCCGCGGGCCGCATGTGGGCCGCGAAGCCATACAATGCGGCCCGCGAGAGCATTTTAATAAATAATGTGAAGAATAGTTACAAAATAATATTTTATACATCGTTCAAAAATGTATTAATTTTTATATTCGTTATAGACCCAAGTCCGAACTAGTTCAATCTTTAATATTATTTCCTCTTTTTAAAAATTCACTTGATCTGAATGGACTATTTTTCATTTTTAAACAATCAAAATTTCAGATAATAACGATTGGTTTTTACGTCCCACATAACTACTTTTGATGTTTTTCGGACACGCTGAGGTGCCGGAATTTTGTCGCGCAGGAGTTCCTTTACGTGCCAGTAAATCAGTCGACACGAGGCTGACGTATTTGAGTACCTTCGGAATGATCTAACATCGAACCTGCCAAGCTGGCTTCAGAAGGCCAGCACCTCAGCCTTCTGAACCACTCAGCCCGGCTCCAATTGTAAAATAACGTTTTACTTAAGTACCGTAATTAAAATTAACCTTTATTTCAATTGAATTCTGCATTTTATTTTTTCGAAATGGTACTTCTGTAGGCCTACTATATGCAGAATTTTACGAAAATTGGCCTATTATTCAAGTGCGGCCCGCGAACATGACAAAGGTTTCCAATATGGCTCTCGAGCCCTTACAAATTGGAAACCCCTGGTCTAAACCAACGTGACAAAACTTCAACCTAAACGCATCATGCTTGTTTACTCTTTCGTAATTTTTCGTACCGTGCCGTACTCCGATCATGCAGTGTATCGTGGTGGCCTGTTCGCCAGTCATTGAAGTCAAAAGCAATTTCCTTCCAAACTCTCTCTTTCTGTTTAACCCACACAACATCGGTTTTTTTTTAATTATATGCAAGTAACCCTCAACTATATTAAGTAAGAGGGCTTTATCATTCAATGAAAAATTTAGCCCTCTTACTTTCTTAGTGGGGATATCACTCATATTGTCGAAAATTAATACATTCAAACGAAAGCCTCAAAATCCGCTCTTTTTTTTTCCCCACCTTCTTCCGACACGATCAGGATCAGCTGTTCTTTGATTCACTGCCACTTTAATGTCTCTGTTAGACACCAAAGAGGATAGAATAGACACCATCCCTAAGGAATCAACACAGCAGTGGTCACTAGTTGCGCTGTTGCCAGACTTATTTCGGATCTTCTATCAGTAAATTGGAGAAAGTTGATCGGAGTTTAGGTTTTCTGCAACACACTCTGAAATTAAAGTTGATTGGCAATCAGCTGATTTGCCATCACGGACTGATTTGACGGACCTTTCTGCAACCGGGCATAAGTCTCCGGAAACATTAGTTCCACCTTTTCAAAATTCTCTTGTTTGAAATAGCATGATGAACATACTGCAGAGGTAGTAGGACTCCAAGTATCAAGTATCCACAGTTTACCAATATCCCACAGTTTCGAGAATGTGTATGTATGTTCAGTCTTCAGCCCTAAGGCTGGTTGGATCCTCAACAGCTCTGCCATCAGCTGTCATATATGACCTAGGCATCACTGAAGAGGCGTACTAGGGAAATGAGGAGTGAGGTAGTTCCCCCGTTGCTTTCCTCTCCGAGCCTGAAGTCTGCCAAGCCCACTGAAATGCATGCATCAACTGACCCTATGAGCAACGTTTTCACACCATTCATTGCAGGGACTGGCTGCACAAGGAATGGAATTACTAGCATCGCTTATACCACAGTCACTTTCATATTGTCAAAGCCAAGGATGTCCGACTCGTTGGCTGAACGGTCAGCGTACTGGCCTTCGGTTCAGAGGGTTCCGCGTTCGATTCCCGACCGGGTCGGGAATTTTAACCATACATACATACATACATTATCATTATAGACTGTTATGCCTTTCAGCGTTCAGTCTGCAAGCCTCTGAGAATTTACTAAACGTCGCCACAATCCTCGATTTGCAACTAATGTTGTGGCTTCATTTAGTTCTATACCTCTTATCTTTAAATCGTTAGAAACAGAGTCTAACCATCGTCGTCTTGGTCTCCCTCTACTTCTCTTACCCTCCATAACAGAGTCCATTATTCTCCTAGGTAACCTATCCTCCTCCATTCGCCTCACCTTAACCTTAACTGGTTAATTCCAATGTCACGGGGGTTGGGTGTATGTGTTGTCTTCATCCTCATCACGACGCGCAGTTCACCTATGGGTGTCAAATAGAAAGACCTGGCGAACCGAACCCGTCCAGGGATATCCCGGCACAAAAAAAAAAACATACAACATTTCAAAGCCAAGGATAAGACAAAGACAGATCAACGAAAGTAACAAAATTGCTCTAGCCTATTCCAGAAGACATAGTGCACTGTAAACACTAGGTCCTGCCAGCAAAGGCATTTCGAGAACGTATACAATTAAATATTTCTTTGTCGGCCAATTTTTGTGCAGTTGCGTACAGAAACTACAATTTCCTATGCCTCATACATGTTTTTTATCGCATGGATTTTTATAACAGAGATACTCAAGAATTTGGAATTTTAGAGCAAGACCACGCATGCCGAACATACCTAACATGGAAATGCCGTTCAACTGCCATGGGAACGGATTTAATGGCGATAATAGTCGTTGGTGTCGTGACTGTTTTTGTAAGGTACAAAGCCGCGTAATTATGAGCCTATATTGATCAGGAAGGTAAATAAGATAACCACCAACATGAGAAGGAAGACACGAAGAAGCAGCTGCAATTCAGGCAGCAGAGTGAAAGGACGCAATAGTACTGAGTGTCAAGTGTAGAAAGTGCAAAGGCGAGTGAAACATGGGAGTATCTATAGAGTAATATCGGTGGGCTATACGCAGGTGGCAATGCAGAATGAAAATGGAAGCAATACAGATCGGAATCAATAACCATAACATCATGCAGATGGTGGTCGGTGGTACTGAACTAAACCCAGTGCTTGGCCTGTCTTGGGAAGATATGGAGAAGCTTAAGGAGGCCTTGAAAATGGATAAGACGCGGAAATGATAATGGAACTGAATGCGGCTCAATCATGGACCATTCCCTTCACATCTCTATCGCATAGGAGTTTTGGCTTCACCACGCTGTCGATGTCAGTATGCGGAGGATGGAGATCTCAACCACATTTTCTTTAAGTGTGGCCTTTATGAAGCTTCTCGCAGCCGCTTTTTATCTGAACTACAAGTGCCGTTCCCGACCAGCGCTGCATTGGTGTTGCACGGTGAAAACAATGCAGTTCTCAATGCTGTGATGAACTTTTTGAGAACCGCGGAAATAAGAATTTGACCTTGTGCTCTTCGCATTGTTGCCAGAGTTGTGTAGTGTTTTGTGTTGTGTTTTGTTTGTTCTCCCCCTCTTCTTCCGGAAGAGAGATTAAGTGTCGTGTTCTCTACTTGAAGACTGTGACAATCTGATTTTCATTCTTGTATGTCCTTTACACTAACAATTTATTTTTTATATGTGTGCAGTGAGTGTTCCTTGTACATAGAGGATGACCAAATGTTGTACCAACAAAGGTCAATTAAATAAATTAAAAAAGAAAAAAATGATAATGGAACAAAGTAGAGAATCGAAGAAATTGAGGACCTTCTTAGAATCAGAACTCAATGGTATCAAGGAGAGCCTGCTACAGTATAAGATTGAGATGGCTGAAATGAAAAATAAGATCATAGAATTAGAAGAAAGATGGAAGTAAAGGAACGGATTCGAGAAGGCAGAGAGCAGAAATATAATAATCTGTGGATTGGTAGGAACAGATAAAGAGAACCCAAATGAATTATTGTTGGATAGAGTATTTTCCTTAATCAGGGAGAAACTGGAAGTCGAATGCTATGACAGTGACATTGATTATATAGTTAGACTAGCAAGGTACCCGTGCTTCGCTACGGTATTATACTGAAATTTAGAATTGAATGCTTATTGTTTTAGATATATAATCCGCCGAAATTCGCGATCTGACTCGTTTTCTGCGAGAATCCGCCAAAATTCGCGATCTGACTCGTTTTCTAATTGATTACGGCAAGTCTCCCTCCATTTTTCAGTCTTTCTTTCCAGCAATCGATTTCGTACTTCCCGGGCTAGGTCCAGGTATTCCACCCGGTCAGTTGCGTCCCTAAATCTTTGCCATCTTCTCCTATAAGCATTTTTAATATGGATGAAATCCTTCAGGGGATCCGGCGTGGTGTCGTCTTGGGTGCCTTGGGGGTTCTGAACCCGCAGCCGGACTGCATTCTTAGTCATTACCCGTCCAGGACCCGTTTCCAGCGCGGCCCGCACATTTGACGACGGTCCAGAATATTATTATTATTATTATTATTATTATTATTATTATTATTATTATCATTATTATTATAGATGTTCTGGACCCAACAGCAAGATGCAAGACCGCTACTTGGCGGTAAATTACATCTGCTGCCATTGTCATTGTTGAGAATGTGACCAGCACCATTGTCGCGCGTAGGCAAGTGTGGGGGATTTCTGGCCATACGAATGACATACTTCCGTGCATTATTGACCTTATTATAGAGGTGAAAAACTGGACGGTCAATCTCATTCCTATAGTTTATTTCAAATGTGTTTACATTTTTATTTATATGCCAGGAGAAGGTACTGTAAACTAAGAACGTTCTCCGAAGGGAGAGATGGCTCTTGAAAACGAACCCAGGAAAGATTAAAAATGATCGGTTTATGATCAGAATAAGTACATCAAAAATCTACAGCCTATTTCCAGTCATTCGACAGGGTCAGGAATGGAATGAATAAAGCCCCCATCTAGCGGCGACAATAGGAATTGTGCCGGCAGCCGAAACCTGTCGCACTCCTCTGGGGCAATGATTAATGGATGACAAATGAAATGAAATTATATTGGACAGTGTTGCTGGAATGAATCATGACAGGGAAAACCGGAGTATCCGGAGAAAAACCTGTCCCACCTCCGTTTTGTCCAGCACGAATGTCATATGGAGAGACCGGGATTTGAACCACGGAACCCAGCTGTTGGAGGCCACCACGCTGCCGCCTGAGCAAAGGAGGCTCCTTATAAATACATTATGAACAGTAAAATCAATTTGTCTCAACTCCTTTTACACCCCACCGCCGTTAAGTTTATTTACACCCCCCCCCCAAAAAAAACTAAAAGAAGGCGTGTTTCTTTATGTTTAAAGGAGATTCTAAACACCATTGTTTACGTCTATTACCTTCAGTTTTCAGATGAAAATAATTCACTTTTTTCACTTTCACACTCCTCACCCCCTCAAGTGAATTTTCCGGCAAAAAATACTTGTTTCTTTAATACCAATTATCACGACTGTAACTTCTTCAGTTTTTGATTTATGTGTCCTCATGAAAGGAATTCAACTCCTTTTCACTCACGCCTCCCAAAATGATTTCCCCCCCCCCCTCCACAAAACGGGCTTTTCTTTGTCTTTAAAGGAGATCCAAATACCAATTTTCACGTCTGTAGGCCCTAACAACTTAAGTTTTTATTAGATGTGAGTATTCTCATACAATTAAGTCAATTAATTTTTCAATACTTTCACCTCCCCCCCTCCCCATTCATTGGATTTTCCGAGAATTCGTGCTTCTTTACTTTTAAAGCAGATTCCAAATATCAAATTTCACGTCTGTAACACCTTCCTTTTTGCGATAACAGTATCCTAATTAAAGGAATTCAACACCATTTTCAGTCATTTTTACCCCCCCCCCCCCTCCACCCAGGTGCTATATCCGAAAACTAAAAATACGCGTTTCCTTATTTTTATAGAGATAAAAATACCATTTTTCACTTCTGTCACATGTTATGTTTCTTGAGATATACTGTATAAATTCTCATTTTAAAATTTAACCCCCTTTTTAGTTCCCCTTCAGAGGAGTTTCCAAAAACAAATCGCCTGTGTTTCTCTACATTTACAGGAGATTCCAAATATCACTTTTTACGTCTGTAACATTCTACGTTTCTCAGGTATTCTTTAGATACTGTCTTTCAAAAAATTCACCCAAATATGTCTCCCCTGTTTAACCGCCAATAATTGGATTTTCAAAAAACAAAAAAATACGTGTTTCTTTGTTTTTAAAGGAGATCCCATATACAAATTTTCAGTTCTGTAATATCTTCCGTTTCTGAGATATATGTATCCTCATTAAAGACATTCAGCCCATTATTCACCCTTTTACACCCCTCCTATTGGGATTTTTCGAAAACAAAAAATGCATTTTCCTTTATTTTTAAAGGAGCTTCAAAATACCAATTTTCACATCTGTAAACGTTTAAAATTTTAGGATGTAGATACACTCATTTTAAAAATTCACTCCCCTTTTCACCCCCCCATTATTTGGATTTTCCAAAAACGAAAAATACCTGTTTCTTTATTATTTTAAAGTAAATCCCAAATACCAATTTTTCAGGTATGTAATATCTTCAGGTTCTGAAATATAATTAGCCTCACTAAAGGCATTCCACATATTTTCAGCCTTTTCCACCCTTCCTATTGGGATTTTCCGAAAACAAAAATATACTTGTTTCTTTATTTTTAAAGGAGATTCCAAATACAAATTTTTTACATCTCTAAACTTTAAATTCTTTTTGATATAGATACACTCATTTTTGAAATTCACCCCTCTCAGCCCCCTCCCATTAATTATATTTTCCAAAAACAAAAAACTCGTGTTTCTTTATTTTTAAATGAGATCCAAAACACCAATGTTCAGGTCTGTAATATATTCAGTTTCTGAGATACAGTATAAGTATCCTCATTAAATGCATTCAACCCATTTTCACCCCTTTCCACCTTTCCTATTGGGATTTTCCGAAAACAATAAAATACGTGTTTCATTATTTTTAATGGAGATTCTAAATACCAATTTTTACATCTGTAAACTTTCAAAGTTTTGAGATACAGATACACTGATATTAAAAATTCACCCCCCTTTTCACACTCCCATTAATTGGATTTTCCAAAAACAAAAAAATACGTGTTTCTTCATTTTTAATAGAGATCAAAAGCACCAATTTTCAGGTCTGTAATACCTTCAGTTTCTGATATATAAGTACCGGTATCCTGATTAAAGGCATTCAACCCCTTTTTCACCCTTTTCCACCCCTCCTATTGGGATTTTCTGAAAACAAAAAAATACGTGTTTCCTTATTTTTCAAGAAGCTTCTAAATACCAATGTTTACATTTGTAAACTTTTAAAGTTTTGAGATATAGACTCACTCATTTTAAAATTTAACCCCCCCTTTTCACCCCCTTAGCGACGGAATATCCAAAAATCCTCTCTTAGCGAGCACCTACATCTTAATATGAATGTATTTCCAAAATTTCATTTCATTATGTCCAGTAGTTTTGGCTCGGCGATGATGAATCAGTCAGTCAGTCAGTCAGTCAGTCAGTCAGTCAGTCAGTCAGTCAGGACAAGCTATTTTATATATATAGATTAGGGAGAAATACGGGAAGGAGACCGATCAAAGTATGTATGGTGTCGAGTTTGAAGGCTCAAAATTTTTTTGGAGTATGCAAAGAAAGAGCGAACTTGATCAAGAGGAAATGAAAAATTTGAAAACGCTTCGCTTTCATCTACAGAAAGCGCGACAATCAGGACACGAAGAAAATGTACAAAAAAACACACACAGTCATGAAGAGAAATAAAAATGAAAGACTTATCTAAATGACGTCGCCTAAGGATTCACTAAAAATGTTCCATCACCATTTGTATTTCACATGGTGAGGAGTCAATCCTATTCTAAACTGTGCATACACCCAGCGAGTTGGCCGTGCGGTTAGAATCAAGCAGCTGTGGGCTTGTATTCGGGAGATAGTGGCTTCGAATTTCTCTCGGCAGCCCTGTAAGATTTCCGTGGTTTCCCATTTTCACACCAGGTACACCTGTACCTTAATTAAGACCACGGTCGCTTCCATCCTTTCCTACCCCATCGTCCCCAAGAGACCTATTTGTGTCAGTGCGACGCATAGCAAATTGTAATAAAATAAAATAAAGATAAAAAAAGATTCTCAACAATGCAGGTAATCTCTCTCTCTCTCTCTCTCTCTCTCTCTGAGAATAAATACACAAATTGACCTCGAATGCCCTAATATCGCGGAGCCGGAAGAATAATAAATACGGTGGCCTACAATGACCTAAGCCCATAAAACTAATCAACGACGACACCATTACACGTCTTCTCCTTGGTCTAGCCCCAGCACGAGCGTGTGGATTTGGCCCAGTTCCTGACACAAACCCCATGTGAAGGAACGTAATTACTACCGCGCGTTTCTCTAGTGGTATGTGTTGTGCGAAAATGAATGTGTATGTTGAGACGATCCATAGGAATTAACAACACACAGTTAAAACACCGGTCCGACCGGAAATCGAACCCGGGGCCCTCTGAACCGAGGGGCAATAAGAAAACAATTCAGCCAAGAACACTGACTGCTATTAATCGTTAAGTGCCCTTTCTCGTCGCCTGCCACTCACGGTATTACTGTTGGCAGTGTTCTCTAAATATGCCAACTGATCTGAGCTGTTGGTCCGGCCAGCCTTGTAGACTTCAATTCAGAGGAACATGGTTTCGATTCCAGGTCACGTCAGGTTAATTCATCTGGGGGGACTAGGTGTTTGACGCGATACACAAGTCTTCACACGCACACAACACACCACATTACGATCACTGCAACATCTTTCCACTTATGGGGTTGACGAGTTGACGTGAGGATTCGCATTCGGCCGCAAAACGGAGCGAAATTCACTCCCGAAACCCCACCACTGAGTGAAAACTGGCGAAATATTATTATTATTATTATTATTATTATTATTATTATTATTATTATTATTATTATTATTATTATTATTATTATTATTAGACAAGCACCTGTATTGTTAAGGACTGACACCTACTCCTTAGCCCCGTTTATTGATACGGGGGATGAGATGATATGGCATGATTTCAAGGCCGGATGCCCTTGGACCAGTGCTATAAGGTGGTGGTGGTGGTGGTGGTGGTTACTGTTTTAAGAGAAAGTACTACTGGGCAACCATCCTCTAATAACACTAATCAGAGAGAGAAAAAAAAATGAAGGGATCCGACACTTCAATAACTGAAGCTATCGGCCATGACGAGGGCCACGTAGGGAGTGAAAATGAAAGACTCCCTAGGCCTCAAAAACTCTGAAATTGAGGAGCCTGGCACAAGTTGGAAGCAATGCTAGCACACAGCTAAAGGCCCCGTGGTCGCCAAATATGCAAGGTTCAGTGGTTTATGTAAATACTGCACTACCGGTAGTCAAAACTAACTCTTCTGCTAGGAAAATCACAGATATGTTAATATGTCAAGAAGGTTTAATATAAATAGCAGTTTAAACCTACAATATAGAAGCACCTGGGGCCCCTTTTAGTCGCCTATTACAGCAGGCAGGGGGGATTATACCGCTCCAACTCCCTACGTATTTCAACATGTTCAAAATGCCGCCAGACTGAGCCGGATTCGAGTCGACCATCTTGGACCAGTGCCCGCCAGTGTAGCGGTAATATCGGGATGATGATAGTCCGGCTCCATGGCTAAATGGTTAGCGTGCTGGCCTTTGGTTACAGGGGTCCCGCGTTCGATTCCCGGCAGGGTCGGGAATTTTAACCATCATTGGTTAATTTCGCTGACACGGGGGGCTGGGTGTATGTGTCGTCTTCATCATCATTTCATCATAATCACGAGGCGCAGGTCGCCTACGGGAGTCAAATCAAAACACTTGCATCTGGCGAGCCGAACTTGTTCTCGGACACTTCCGACACTTAAAGCTATACGGCATTTCATTTCATCGGGATGATGATGGTGATGATGATGATTCCCTTTGTTCGCACGAGATGCCGATCACACAATAGCCGGTCCAAACACTGACCTTGGTGTTCCTTCCCCGAAAGAGAACATAAAAAAGAGTGGCCGCGGCTCCTTGAAGGTGAAGCGCGCTGTAACAATTACCAGAGAGTACACTCGTCCGCCGACCGCATAGCAACAGAGAACACAACAACTCCAGCAGACCAGCTTCCCACAGCCTTTTGTGGTAGCGCCGGTGGTAGCGCGGTGATTAGAGAAGTACAACTAGATAACAATCTCCTATTAACTCTAATCAGAAAACAAAAAAAGTTCGACACTCTGAAGGGCGAGGTATGTGCCTTGGCCTCCCAAACTTAATACCATCAGAGGAGAACAACAGGTGACCAAGGGAGGTCAGACAAGTATTCGTAAGTGGAATTACAGTTGGCTTTTTGTCGCACGCGACAATGAGATAGGAAATGGCTAGGAGTGGGAAGGAAGCATTTGCCTGATGTGAAAATGGGAAACCACAGAAAACCATCTTCAGGGTCGCCGACAGTGGGGTTCGAACCCACGCGCCCCTAACGTGGAAGTAATGCTTCAAGTAGGTCGTCAACTCACGTTCCCAGGTTCAGAGCCCCCTCAGACCAAGGGATACCGTGTCCTAACTCACAGGAGTATTATTTACTTGTACAAGTCGTAGGAGAACGAGGACGATTTTCAAGCCTTGAAGAACAACCAAACAGCCTACAGAAAGAAAAGCTCAAAGGCCCCGAAAGAAGAGAAAATAGCACTTCGGCAAACTTCGGACTGTTAAGGTCGATACAGGTTTTAAGTTAGTACGGAGGAGTAATAATGGTGCGTGACCTCCGAAGAGCCGTGGTGCAGGTCTTTGGAGTTGACACCGTATAGGCGATCTGTGCGTCTATGAGGATGGGGCCCTACCTGTGATGAATTCTAATGATGAAGATGGCATACACACACAGCCGCCGAACCATCGGAATTAACCAATGAAGGTTAAAATCTCCGACCGCGCCAGGAATCGAATCCGGGACCCTCTGGACCAAAGGCCAACCCGCTAACCATTTAATTATAGAGCCGGACATACGGAGGTGACTTCTGCGGTAATTATCAAGTGCGAAATCTAGCTTCAGGGTAGCGCATAAAATGGTACATCTATGGGATGGTACTTTTTTTTTAAGTTGCTTTACGTCGCACCTACAAAGATAGGTCTTATGGCGACAATGGGATAGGGAAAGCCTAGGAGTGCGAAGGAAGCGTCCATGGCCTTAATTAAGGTACAGCCCCAGCATTTGCCTGGTGTGAAAATGATAAACCACGGAAAACCATCTTCAGGGCTGCCGACAGTGGGGTTCGAACCCATCATCTCCCGAATACTGGATGGTACATCTCTGTATGACGATAGAACAGACGTTTAACTTACTGAATATGGTCTTCAAACATTGCAGATGGTTACGTTTCTTGAAGAAGAGATCTGCTGTACTAAGAAAGCCTCAGGCATAAGCAAACTGTGGCCGAGAAGAGAAAAAGAAAAAAAGAAAGAAACAAAAGCTACATAGTTAATTGACGTGTATTTCAGAATGTGTCATAGTTGAAAATAATCATACCAATGGCCACAATGGAGACCTTTGTTCTCATTCCACAATGGTAAAATGAAATGAAATGGCGTATGGCTTTTAGTGCCGGGAGTGTCCGAGGACAAGTTCGGCTCGCCAGGTGCAGGTCTTTCTATTTGACTCCCGTAGGTGACCTGCGCGTCGTGATGAGGATGAAATGGATGAAGACGACACATACACCCAGTCCCCGTGCCAGCGAAATTAACCAATGACGGTTAAAATTCCCGACCCTGCCGGGAATCGAACCCGGGACCCCTGTGGCCAAAGGCCAGCACGCTAACCATTTAGCCATGTAGCCGGACTCCACAATGGTATGAAACAGAATCGAGATATTCCTGTGAAATGCAGTGGTAACTAAGAGGTTAAATGCACTCGCTACTCTCTCCACAGCAAAGAACATGGTTCATGAAAATCCATATTTTAATAAGCAAGATATCGAAAGATTTGCCATATGCCTAATTATCTAAAGAAGAAAGGGTGGATGTGACAAATATTATGCGGTAAGTCTACATGTATCCCGACATACTGGCCTTTAATTTTTTACCTGCTTGTGTAAATACGTGGAGGCCCTATAGTTTAGAATTGTATTATTACATATCTGTAGATATCGAGGGAAGTATCCAGACAGAAAAAAAAAATCAGAAAAGGTGAAAGGCTGGGCTACTCTCTCTCACCGTACCTTTTTAATATATGCATTGAAATAGCCATGAATATGTTTAAGGCAAATGCATAGCAATTGTAGCAGATTCCGAAAAAGGTGTCCAAGATGCTGAATGCATTGTCAACAGCATTGTCAGATTCACGGTTAAACATTAATGTCAAAAAGGCCAAGATATTATTTGAGAGTAAACATCCTGAACGAATTCACACCAACATCAAGCTTACTGACAAGATAGTGAAAGAAGTCACCAGTTTCTCTTATCTAGGAAGCCCGATCACCAACGACAGCAGGTTCAGCAAACAGATAAAAAGCCGAATAACGCTTGCCAAACAGGCGTTTAGTAATAAGAGAAATCGTTTAAACCGTGCAAATTTAGATTTTGGAATTAGAAAGAAATTTGTAATTTATTTTGTATGGAGTGCGCTATTGTATGGCTGTGAATCTTGGACAATCAGAGATCAAGATTCGAAATGACTGGAAGCGTTTGAGATGTGGGTCTGGAGACGAATGCTAAGGATTAAACGGATTGAAAAGAGAACAAACAAAAGCGTTCTGCAAGAAATTCAAGGGAAGAGAGAACCGTTTTTAACGATACAAAGAGGAGCTACATTCACTGGCCACATCTTGCGACACAGCACCTTTCTTACCAATCTGTTGGAAGGAAAACATCACGGAGAAGAAAGGCCGAGGACGACCCAGGGTGCGAAATCGCGGGAGAGGGAGAGGGGAGAGTCCCCCCCCCACCGATGATTTTATCTCAAAGGTCCCCCCCACTAAAATTACCCAGGGGGGATTCTTTCATTATAAAATGAGGTAAATGTAACACATATATTACTGAAATCAATGTATTTTACTGTGTATATTTTCATAAAAACATCAACAATAATACAGATAAGATAGAAATAATAGGATGACGGCCAGACCCTGAGCAATAAGAAAACGCAGCAGTGGCAACTCCGCACATGCAACCTATTTTTCATATTTCATTGTGGCAAGTCCATCTGAAACCCGGGAATAATTTTCCATTGAACGTCATTCTTTTTATAACAACAGAATTCAAACAAAAACACATTTTAACTTTACATTTTTAAGGGGGAGAGGGTAATTTACTTAGAAGGGAAGTATATACCCCTATATACTGTTTGAAATAAACACTAGTAGTTAAGCACTACGATCCTTCTCCCCACCACCACCATTTTTTCTCGATTTCGCACCCTGGAACGACCGATGAAAGGATTCCTTCAAAATTTGGCACAGATTCTTCATTATGGTTCTTACGGAATAAAACGAGGAGCCGAGGTCAGAAAAGAATGGTTATATAGACAAGGCACTGCCTTTAGTCACTGGTTATGATGATGACGGTATTTAAACCACTCGAAACTTCGCGAGCTGCCACTAGACAGACGAGAGAGAAGAGGTAGACCAACATTATGGTAGTGTGAGAGTGAGATAAATTGAGCTTTTCTGTAGGCTTAGTAATCCTTAATTATCTTGCTGATCTTTATCTTGCGTTCTTCAGTCCATTTCCTGGTGTCACTGTGGTTTGCTTCTGTAAGAGATGATAGAAAGGGTCTGGTTTTAATAGTTGAACGGTAGTTACCCCTGTTTATTAGTATGGTACGTATTAAGTTCTCCTAGATCAGGGATGGCGAACCTTTTCCAACTAGTGTGCCATTTTAAGTCTGGTTTATTATTCCCATCTGTTGACCGTGCCACTTGTTGTTTTCCATTAAGGAATGTCTACAACATACAACACCTCGCCCCCCCCCCCCCCCCCGCGACTTCCTTTCTAAATTCCCGATTATGTTTCATTATATGTTATTTATTCATTCATTTACTGATTCATTTATTTATTTATTATACATATATCTTGTAAATACATATGATTGCATGTTCCGTGGGGCTGTACCTCAATTATGGCACGGCCGCTTCCTTCCCACACCTAGGCCTACCCTATCGTCGCCACAAGATCTATCTGTGTCGGTGCGACGTAAAGCAAATTGTAAAAAAAAAAAAAAAATAGTTATTAGATATAAAAATCAAAAGTACTAATGTTGCTAATGGACTTCACTTTCTCCATTAGCTTCATTATCTTTCCATATTGTAGTTTGTACCCTCAGCAATTAAACTAATTTCTCCCTCATCACATTTCCATAAGGAAATCTAAAAAAAAAAAAAAAAAAACAGCTATCACATTCATGCGTTCACCAAAACATACCGCATACATGTGGGAGTTATCCAAATTAGCTTTCAACTGCTCCAAAACTTCTTCACTTATTTTTATTATTCTACCCTTGACAGCAGTTCAGCTGGCTAGCATTCCTTTTATTCTGTTAATTACTAGTTGTTTGTTAGGGAAGTTTTTAAATAATGTGTCGGACGTCAATAAGAAACTTTCTTTCAACAACTCACCGTCAGAAATCGGTTTCCCATGCATGCTGTGCTATGCAGTGAGACAGAAAGAAACAGCCGCACTGATATTATTCCTTGGCCGTAAAGATGATACAAAAGAACTAGTTTGTTTTGTGTAATGTTCCATATTTTGTGAAACGAACTCTCTTCTTTCTTCATTTGAAATGGAACAAACATTTGAATGGCCAGTCTCGAAATTGCGCTTTACATTAAATGTGGGGGATACGATTGTTTTCGAACATAGGCAACACATCTTTTTATCAGTCCGATCTCTTGAAAAATACCTGTGTTAAGTTTCTGTTCTTTTCGGCACCGAGAACATGTTTGCGATGTCCATGTAAAAAAAAACATCAAAAAACGACACTATCTCACTTCTCTTCCGGACCTATCAGTGTAGCAGTGTTGCCATATTGCACGTCCGAATGGAACTAGTATTTAGATGTTCGATATTTATTTCTTACACGTGAAACACTATAAGATATGTATTGTCTGTAGTCAAGACGTATTGTATTATTAAATTATATTATTATGTTCATGTGGCGTGCCACCGAAATCGTGTTCGCGTGTCACCTAGTGACACGCGTGGCATAGGTTCGCCATCCCTGTCCTAGATCCTTCTCTACCTACTGGCTTTACCCTTGCTGGCTACTCTGAAGATCTTACAGGACAGTCTGTGGGAGACCATTTTGTACAGATTAAGACCTAACAAAGAGACTGAAGGAATTATAGAGTCGATAAGGAAGAGAGGATACAAGCATTAGTCAGGAAGACATTCAAAACAGGAATTAGTTTCAGACTTCAGAAGAGAAGAAGTAGAAATCTTCAAAAGTGGCCTTTTCAGAGGAAAGAATCCAAAGAATGAACCTGTATTGGCAGAAGATGAAAGCCAGCGGATGGAAAAGGTGGCCCAGGATACCGTAGTTGTGGTCCATAATGGCCAAAATCGAAGAGAATTAACAAATTATTACATAAGGCGCACCCACCTCCGACACTGAGACATCAATCTGTGATCCTTTCTTTCCATAGCCCGTGATACAGTTTTCCTTCTCGGTCTCAGGTAGTACGTAATTACAGTTTCATGACCATGACACCGATAACAAAAGATCAATAACAACAGAAGTATTTGTTATTTCTAGGCATTGTTAATGACCTCGACAGCCAGATACCTATCTAAAAGGTACGTTCTATACATTGAAGATAAGAGAATACAGCCATTAAGGTAGGGTAACGACTTCGAACAATCATCAGAAACTTGTCAAGTCCTAAGTGTTCGTACCATTCGTCACTCGTTGTGACAGTACTACCAACCTTATTTTAACGTCATCTCGCCCAGCATGACATACTACAGCTGAACTGTGCGATGTCTAAAGAACACCCGAGACACAAATACTGGAGTCCGTGCTCAATTTGCAATACCTTAAACTCGGGTCAACCTCAAGTCCGGAAAGTGACAAATAAAAGCCGGGCATGTCTCGCCATACTAGCGTCTCATTAGCAGCACTATTAACTGCCGTCCTCAGAGGCCTGGGTTCGATTCCCGGTACTGTCAGAGGTTTAAGAATGGCAGGAGGGCGGGTGGTTAAAATGTCCATTGGATGATGATGATGATGATGATGATGATGATGATGATAGGAATTCAAATACGTCATTACTGAGTAGCTAGCCGTGCGGTTAGGGGCGCGCAGCTGTGCACTTGCATTCGGGAGATAGTGGTTTCGAACCCCACTGTCGACAGCCCTGAAGATGGTTTTCCGTGGTTTCTCATTTTTCACACGAGGGAAATACTGGAACTGTGCCTTAATCAAGGCCACGGCCGATTCCTTCCCACTCCTAGCGCTTTCCTATCCCATCGTCGCCATAAGACTTGTCTGTGTCGGTGCGACGTACAGCAACTCGTAAATACGTCAAACTTGTTTCGGTAGATCAGGCAGGGGTTTCCAACAGTGGCGTGCGGTAAACATATTCATTACCCCAGCTGCAAAAAAAAAAAAAAAAAAAAAAAAAAAAAAAAAAAAAAAAAAAAAAAAATTTAAATGTAAACAATCGTATCACCACTACACTCTCTAGAGTCAACATTACCATTTTATAAGGCTGCATTTTTCGAGGAAAGGTCTACCTGAGAAAGATCTTTCAAGAATATTTTCAACCACACGCTCGCACATACTTCCAAATTGATATTCATGGCAGTGACGACACCATCATAACTTTTAATCTATAGCAATAAACAATGCACTTGCAGTTACATTCGGTGACGCTTCGTGATAGTACATTCATGGTTTTCACAAGAATACACTGGGACTATTTGTTTGTTTAAACTTAAAAGTCTAATCTAAACTAATCAGCAATATTTAACTGGTATTTTACCGTCGCTGAAGTTTCACTCGCATACTGAGTGTACGTGCATCAGCGACAAACGAGGGGAAATGTTTGTCACGACGTATAACACACGTTATATTCATGAAGACTGGCATAGAACTCGCGAAACCTTCACTTATAATCCAAGAGGAACACTACAAAAAGTCACTATATACCACCATCACAAACAACCATTCGCGCTTAACTCTGTGTTAATGCTGGGCAACCTAAATATTTTTCTGCGGCCATCGGAACATATACTCTACATGCGCCATCAATGAATTGCTCGAAAAACTGCATACATCCAAAACCCAAGACTAAAATATATTCTTCTATATTACAATTGATTTCATATACTGGCTCTATTTTTATTAGCAGGACGATGTGCAAGTAGCTATACTGTTAAGACGTTGATAATTTTTCTTGCAGTATCTAGTGTGTGGCGCTGAAGACTTCGAGTGTCAAGTATTAAAACTAACACCCCTTATAGCTAGGACGGTGAACGTGTACCCACGCGGCAGCTTCTGATCCCAAAACTTGGCCCACCCTAGTGATAATGAAGAGTGTCAGTCGGTTTCTTTCTTCTGGATACAAGTGACCCGTGTCGTTTAAAAGGCAAGTGAGCGCTGTCAAAAGCATGGTTGTAATATTTTGCGTCGATTATTTACACATGTTAGCATTTAATTTATTATAAAGACAAAACACAAAAATCTGATCATGAACCACAGCACAAATTTTAGTCTTCTCTTTTCTTCGCAGAACTACTACTACTTGGCTGTCACTCGCTGGCACCGAACCAATACTACTCGGTCGAATGTTACTGCTACTGGTGCTCGGTTGGGGGTCGTTTGTGTGCACTGGCATATTTAATTTACGATCTTCTGGTGCGTTCATTTCCAGGTTTCCACGGCCTCCACATTATGGTATGAAGCGAAGTGAAAAGCAATACACAAATATTAATTAATGAAGCAAATAGTACAACTTTCAAACAGCGAACAAAGCACGTGCGAATTGTCTGAGCTGAAAAAAGAGAATGACGTCTGTTTAATAAGAGGTGCATTGGCAACAGAGCTGTAATGATTTCTGTTGGGGAGTGAGAACTTCCGTTTAAAAGCCCACGCTGTCACAAACCACCCCCTACTGTGCATGCAAGTGGCCGAGAGATCAACTGTTTGACGAACTGTTTGAATGCCGGTGGGTATGCGTTGCCCGTCTCAGCTATACCTAAGCTAGATGGCCTGTCACCGTAAATTGCTGTCGGGGAAGGGGCTACAGCTCCGCCTCGAAAAATCCTCAAGTGCATGCCTCGTCACCCAAGCGACCTTAAATTTCGCTGGGGGTAGCTCTCTATCGCGCCGGCAAGGAAACCCAGCTCGCTGGAGAAGCTGAACCGCGGTAGTGCGAGCGGATTGTCGAGACAGCTGTACTTGGCTTGGCTTAGATGTTCGCAAGTTTTTAAACATTATAGAAAGCGTTCTAAGGAATAATTAGGAACTGATAATACAAAGCTGGGGGTAGATAGGGTTCAGTGCACGCCACTGGTAGTACGAGCAGTGTTAAGGGAACAATGATATACAGTCATAACAGCCTAAAATCCCAGCAATGTACATCCACGAGTACTTCACTGAAAATTTCTTCAAGTGTACAGCACTGTGTATGAGGCATTACTACCAATCACAGAAGAACGAAGAAGTGAAACCGCTTCTTACACCAGTGGCAATTGGCAAGCACTGGCATACCTGCCAACTTCACAAAACCAAAAATCACGAGATTTTGATATGAAAATCAGGAGATACAATTAGTCCAAACTGCTTATTTTACATGTCTGGCGCAATACAGGAGTATTATATTATACCATTTATTGTCTCAAATCCCGACTGTTGTTACACGAGGCTAACAGGCTAAAAATTACACATTTCTATTCCCTCACAGGAAGTATGTCAGTGAGACGATCGGTCTCTGATAAGCCTTCCGAAAATAGTATAAAGTCATGCTCCACAGGTGTGAATCACTCATGCACACAGACGCCATTACTTAGCAAACGCATATATTAATATATTGCATCAAGCGCAATGCTATTATTATTAAGTACCGTAATAAATAAAAATTCGCCAGAATTATCTCCAAAATAGCTCTCCTAAAATCACTAAACAAAACTCCAAATCTAGCGACTAGTCTCAATAATCGACTAGACTGAAGAGAAGGAACACTAACATAGCACGCGAGAACGAGAGATTGACAATCGATATACAAGTTTCAATAAATATCGCACATTCACGCGCATTTCTCGTATTGATAAACGTGGATATTTCATTTGAAAGCGGCCAATGAGCGAAGGACTTCCGGCCACTGGCGTACAAAGTTAAAATGGTGGGATTTGAAAACAAATGTTTGAAATTTACCTAAAAAATAAGCTAAAATCGGGAGAAATAATAGAATAATCGGGAGGCGGGAAAAACTGTCGAAAATCGGAAATCTTCCGCCTGAATCGGGAAAATTGGCAGGTATGCGCTGGCATTTGTGAGGGCTCATTTTCCGCCGAAGTTTGGATTTTAAATTTTAAAAAAATCAAAAATCTATTCAGATCAAGTGAATACTTAAAAACAGGAAATAATGTTGTACAAAAAATTAGTTCTGACTTGGGTTTATAAAGGGTACAAAAATTTATACATCCTTGATCGAGCTATGCATTTTTTTTTTTTTTTTTGTAAATTTTCTTCACATTTCTTTAAAAAAATTCGCGAGCCGCCATTTGGAAACCCGTGCGGTAGATGAAATGAAATGGCGTACGACTTTTAATCCGGAGAGAGTTCGAGGACATGTTCGGCTATCCAGGTGCAGGTCTTTTGATTTGACACCCATAGGCAACCTGCGCGTCGTGATGAGGATGAAATGACGATGAAGACGGCTCATACACCCAGTCCCCGTGCCAGGGAAATTAACTAATTATCGTCAAAATTCCCGACCCTGCCGGGAATCGAACCTGGAACCTCTGTGACCAAAGGCCATCACGCTAACCATTTAGCCATGGAGCCGGACAAACTCGCCTCCTCATCCCGAGGTGATGCACCTCTTTTCAGGCACACCCCCAATGAAGGTGAGCTGTGTGTACCAGCCCTCCTGCCATTCTTAAATTTCTGGCAGTACCGGAAATCGAACCAGGGCTTCCGAGGACGGCAGCTAATAATGTTATTACGCTACGGATGCGATCTGCGGTAAATGATAATGGCACGTTAAAGAACGTCAGGGAACAACATTTCGGCACCTCGGCATCTCCAAGAACTGGAAAAGTAGTTAGTTGGGCGTTAAACGAATATTATTACAAAAAGCCCAATGACAACTGAAAAAATCTAATGAGCTTCAATACGTATAGAATGTAAAACTGGTAAAAGCCGACAGTCGAAGCTGGGTCGGCCATTCACTAATTGTTCCACATTATAAACCTAGAATGGCTCCTGATAACCGGAGTTGGCACACGAGGTAAAAGACGAGGCGAACAAGCAGGAGTGGCTCAGGGAGAGCAACCAGAAGAAGCTGACCGTGGCGGAAGCGGCCTGCCGTGACGTTGCGACCCACTTCCGGTACTCAAGGTCGTCACAAGGTGAACTTCCGTATGTATAGGCTACATCTCCCTCGCTTGCTTGAGTATTTCAGGTGAACACGTCCACAGCAAGGTCATTCTGCCCTGCAGTCAAAACAATGGTTACAGCTGCTTA